>NC_090319.1:250529713-250832744 GCF_040869045.1 Eurosta solidaginis | reverse complement strand
CCAAAGATTACCCACACCGGCAGAGAGGTTACAGCCGCTTAGGTGCTCCTCCCGCATCGCCCGCTTGTGTTCATCCACAAGCAATCTGGTGCGTTGGTTTATATCCCTTATTTGGGGGTCGCAGGGATTGAGCTGTCTTATAACGTCACGTTCTCTCGCTAAACTTGCGGCCTCTGCCGGGAAGTGGGGCCGAATTTCGGGAATTCTACCGGCGGGAATGAAACGGGCCGAGGCGGATTCAATGACCTTGCGGAAAGCACGCTGCCCTTGGCGGGCATCAGTTGGGATAGGGAGGACAGCAAAACGGTTGTCTGTAAAGGATTTGTATTCGTTCCACTTTCCTTTTTTAAAATTAATGAAAGTGCGTTTTTCTCCGACGATGAAGTCGGCGGAACGCTCGAGCGAAATAAGTATAGGCAGGTGGTCGGATGCCAATGTTACCATCGGCTGCCAGTTGACGCAGTTTACGACTTCTGCGCTCACGATTGAAATATCCGGCGAACTGTGACAGCTTCCTACCATACTACGCTACTGACTGTCCTACACCCCAAAATCTTGGGTGTGACGTTTGATCAGGATCACATTTTGGTGAGCACGCAGCCGCAATTGTTCCGAGAATTCAGAACCGTAACAAAATCCTCAAATCCCTCGCTGGCAGTACTTGGGAAAAAGATAAAGAAACGCTCATGACTACATACAAAGCAATTAGCCAGCCGATTACGTGCTACGCGTCACCCATATGGTCGCCAAGCCTAAAAATCACCCACTGGAAGAAACTACAGGCCTGCCAAAATACTGCTCTCAGAATCGCCACGGGCTGTCTTCTTATGCCCCCAGAACACCATCTGCATAATGAGGCGAGAATACTCTCCATCAGGGAGAGAAATGAGATGCTGACCAAACAGTTCCTGTTGAATACCCAGAAGTCTGGGCATCCCAACAGACATCTGATTGATGAACCAGCACCGCCTAGGGGCTTAAGGAGTCATCTCCGTAAGCATTTTGAGGAAATACGGCACCTGAGAACCCAGCCGTATGAAGTGAAAAAACACAAGCAGGTCCTTGGTGAACTCCATAAACAGGCGTCGGACCTTTATGCCGGGAATTGCCCGGTGAATCCAGTACTTAACGAAAATTATCCAAAACTCGCGGAAGAGGAACGCATACTCCCCAGGGAAACGCGTCACTCTTGCTCAACTTCATTCTGGATACTGTAACAGGTTAAACTCTTACCTATCCAGAATCAACCCCGACATACAAAATGTATGCCCGCTTGCAATGTGTCCCCACATGACACCAACCATCTCTTCGATTGTAATGTGGAACCAACGCCTCTAACACCCCTTTCCTTATGGTCCACCCCTGTTGAAACGGCAAGTTTCCTTGGACTCCCGTTAGAGGATATTGATGACAATTTGTGATTGATCGCGGCTATTAGGTGGGGCTAGCATTGCTACAACAACAACAACAACATTTCTATAAAAATCGTTTGAAGGCGAAATGCCTAAGCTTTAAAATAAATTTGATAAACTTTAGAGAAATGCAATAACGAAAAGTATATATTTATAATTTACTAAATTAATTAATTCTTTTATTTGAAATAAAAAATTAACTTGTACATAGATGTCTTATTTTTCAATAAAGTAACAAAATTTATTAGTAAATCTCTTTTTCATTGTTGTGATAAGAAGTGAGAATGGGAATGGCCAGAGCGATTCTTTTGCATGCGGCTCAAGCAGCTCACTACTGCTGGTCGCTTGCGGCCAAGTATCCTCTGGGTAGCCGTTAAAGACCCGTTTAGCGGTGAGCTAATGTGAGAAGGCGACAACCTGGCTAGGCCACTCTGACATAATCGGTTTAAGGGCTAGCCGGGGAGATCTCATCGGCAGCGTCTGTACACCTCTAGGTGCGGCTGCAAGCGGGCGTCTGTCTTGGAGCAAGCGGCTCGCTATATAAACGTGCCAAATAATATTTTCACCCCCGCTGAGCGGGTTGTGCGCTGGGCTTGGAACCCGCCACGTAAAACCATACTCCAATGAAATATAACAACAAGCCTCGGATAAATACACTCTCTATTGATGACGACCATGGCAGACGTTTGAAGGACAATGAATTGAGGGCATGCACCTGGAACGTCCGCTCCTTGAATGGGATTGGTGCAGATGCCCGGCTGGTTGATGTCCTCGTCAAAGCAAAATCTGACATCACTGCCATCCAAGAAATGCGTTGGACGAAGCAAGGAAGAAAGAAGATCAAAAATTGTGACATATATTGGAGTGGCCATGCGAATAAGCCCAGTTTCGGCGTCGGATTCGTGGTGGGAGAGAGACTTTGTCGCCAAGTGCTGGCGTTCGCGCCTGTGGACGAGCGTCTCGCCGCTATCCGAATAAAAGCAAAATTTTTTAATATATCATTCATCTCCGCCCATGCGCCGACAGAGGAGAAAGACGATGAAGTGAAAGACACTTTTTATGAACAATTAGAACACACATACGAGCGCTGCCCCCGTCATGATATAAAAGTCGTGCTTGGCGACTTTAACGCCAGGGTGGGCAAAGAAGGTGTTTTGGCCCTACAGTCGGAAAGTTCAGCCTACACAATGAAACTTCTCCTAACGGACTGAGGCTGATTGACTTTGCCGGTGCTCGAAACATGGTCATATCCAGCACGAGGTTCATGCATAAAAAGATACATCAAGCTACATGGCTGTCTCGTGATCGAAATACTCGCAATCAGATCGATCACGTTGTGATAGACGGACGGCATGCATCCAGTGTTTTAGATGTGCGCACGATCCGAGGACCTAACATCAATTCGGACCATTATCTCGTTGCAGCCAAAATACGCACCCGCCTCAACGCGGCTAAGAACAAGGAACAAAAAACACAAGAAAGCTAGACGTCGAAAAGCTCCAATCACAACAGACTGCCAATGATTTCGCAACTCGATTCTCACACCTGCTCTCTGAGGGCACAACTCATCCTGAAGGAATACAGGAGCAGTGGGAGCATATCTCCAAAGCACTTCGTACTGCCGCCGAGGAAAAAATTGGTTACCGGCGGCCACGAAAAAACAACTGGTATGATGAAGAATGCCGCATTGCAACCGAAAGAAAAGACGCTGCCTACAGGGCTACGTTAAAAGCGAGCGCGACAAGAGGAGTGTGTGAACGCTATCGTGAGTTGAAAAGGGAAGCGAGGCGCCTTTTCAGGAAGAAAAAAGCAGAAGCAGAAAGGTGTGAGTGTGAGGAGGTTGAGCTGCTAACCACCAGGAACAACGCCCGAAAATTCTACCAAAAAATACGGCGACAGACGGAAGGTTTTAAGACCGGGGCAAACTCCTGTAGGAATGAAAACGGCGACCTTGTAACTGATGTCCAGAGAGTGCTTAGATTATGGAGGGAATACTTCTCTGCTCTCCTAAATGGAGGCAGCAATTCACCGCGCAGAGATGAAGAACCCGATCCCGCAATCGATGACGATGGAATATATGTCCCCCCGCCCGATTATGACGAATTAGAATAGCAATAACGAGATTGAAAAACAACAAGGCCGTGGGCGCTGATGGATTGCCTGCGGAGCTATTCAAGTTCGGCGGCGAGGAGTTGGTAAGGCGCATGCAGCAGCTTCTTAGCAAAATATGGGCGGACGAAAGCATGCCCGACGGTTGGAATCTAAGTGTTCTTTGCCCGGTTCACAAGAAGGGAGATACTGCAAAATGCACCAACTATCGTGGAATCAGCCTTCTCAATATCGCATATAAGGTCCTTTCAAGTGTATTGTGCGAAAGATTGAAGCCCACCGTGAACCGGCTGATTGGACCTTATCAGTGCGGCTTCAGACCTGGTAAATCTACCATCGACCAGATTTTCACAATGCGCCAAATCTTGGAAAAAAACCCGTGAAAAGAGAATCGACACGCATCACCTCTTCGTCGACTTTAAAGCCGCCTCCGACAGCACAAAAAGGAGCTGCCTATATGCCGCTATGTCTGAATTTGGTTTCCCCGCAAAACATATACGGCTGTGCAAAATGACGTTGAGCAACACCATCAGCTCAGTCAGAATTGGGAAGGACCTCTCCGAGCCGTTCGAAACTAAACGAGGTTTCAGACAGGGTGACCCCCTATCATGCGATTTCTTTAATTTGATGCTGGAGAAAATTATACTAGCTGCAGAACTTAACCGCACTGGAACAATATACTATAAAAGCGTGCAATTACTGGCATATGCTGATGACATTGATATCATCGGCCTAAACACCCGCTCTGTTAGTTCTGCTTACTCCAAACTGGAAAAAGAAGCGGTAAAGATGGGGTTGATGGTGAATGAGGACAAAACGAAGTACCTGTTGTCATCGAGCAAAGAGTCAGCGCATATGCGCCTTGGCAACCACGCTACTGTTGGCAGCCATAATTTCGAAATAGTAAAAGACTTCGTTTATTTGGGAACCAGCATCAACACTAGCAACAACATCAGCACTGAAATCCAGCGACGAATCAATCTTGCCAATGAATGCTACTTTGGACTAGGTAGGCAATTGAAAAGTAAAGTCCTCTTTCGGCGAACGAAAATCATACCCTACAAGTCACTTGCCGTTCCCGTCCTGCTATATGGGGCAGAAGCATGGACCATGACAACAGCAGATGAAGCGGCTTTGGGAGTGTTCGAGAGAAAAGTTCTTCGAAAGATTTATGGACCTCTACGCGTTGGCGATGGCGAGTAGCGAAGAAGATTTAATGATGAGCTGTATGAGCTATACGCAGACATCAACATAGTCCAGCGAATTAAAACGCAGCGGCTGCGCTGGCTAGGCCATGTCATGCGAATGAAAGATGATGCTCCGGCCAAGAAAGTGTTTCTATCGGAACCCGGCTATGGAAGCAGAGGTAGAGGGCGGCCCCCACTCCGTTGGAAGGACCAGGTGGAAAACGATTTAAACTCCCTTGGTGTGACCAATTGGCGCCGGTTGGCGGAGCGAAGGAGCGACTGGCGCGCCTTGTTGGACGGCCATAACCGTTTAGACGGTTAAGCGCCAATTAAGTAAGTAAGTAAGATAAGAAGTGAGAAACTTATTTTATCTTAACATAGTCATCGTCACTGGAACATATATCTAACAAAGCAACCATTTCTGAGCTATTTACATATGTAAGATCTTTTTGTGTTCTTACATAGCTAACATGTTGAAAGGCCTTCGCTTTGTCTAACTGTTCGCTTTGTGTAACTGTTCTTAGATTCTTGAGCTTCTTCAGACAATTCTCCTAATGGTAACTGGTACTCTATTAAATCTTTTCCATGTGCTAAAATTTTATGTACCGTTGGTGTAAGTTTCTTCTCAGGATACTTTTGATGCACCAACTCTGTAGTTTTGGATGCATATTCTCCAAATGTGGGTCCATTAACTGGTTCATGGCAGTTTAAAATATTTAAAATTAATCCAAATCTTTTCACAATATCTCTATCAATTCCTGTTATGCGAGCAGTCACTTCATCGTTTTCAAAAAAATCTTCTTGAGGAGTTACCATCATTTGTATTTCCGTGTCCATACTTTGGACAGTCAACTCTAAGGCCAATCTCTTTATAGAATGCATCCTGAATTATTTTTTTCCTGTTTTGTTTGTCCTTATATGTTGTACTGTCGTCGAAAACTTCTCCTTGTTGTAGTAGTGTATAAGCCAGCTTCAAAACAAATTCCATACATCTTATCCTAGCATGCAAAGGAGATATTCCATACTCATAAATTAGTTCGTCAATTATTGAATCATCAAGATTTTCAAAGTCCTTTTGGCTCTTCTTACAAATTGGACATTTCATTGTAGATGTCGTATTTGTTATTAAGTTCAAAACTTTTCCATCGACCATTGTTAGAAGAAAATCATGCTTTATTGTAATGACATTCCCCTCTTCAATTTCAATTATTGTTGGTTCTTATTTGCAATTTGATTTTTTATAGCACTCACTGTAGCTTTTAGGAGTTTCGAAGACTCCTTCTCGTATTTAAATAATATCGGACGGCACAATATAGTTGATGACGGACGTGGATTTTTCTAATATTCTGAAGCTTCACCTTTTAGTCGTAATAGAACAATAGAAGCCATAAACATATTACTATCTGTAATTGTTTCATCGTCTACATTTATTCTTTGTTTATATGCGCTTTGTCCTGATGATCCATCACAGCCCCACTTAGTTATCAATGCTAGCTCCTTTGGCAGTGATTTCAACTTTTCTTCAGTAAAACTTTGAAGGAGTCGTGTAGACGTATGATCCATTAGGTTTTGTAGCTCAATTTCAGGGACTTCGAGGAACTGGTTCTTTCTTGGCTTGAGTAATTTTTTTGTATCCAGGTAAAATATCGGCATTACGTTGCAATAATGACTTACGCAATATAATATATTTTTCTTCGTTAAACCGAGATCTATAAACAGCGCCGAAGCTTCTTCGAGAGTGTATTTCCTAGGTAGCGCATTTGGTGGTGTGGGAATGCTGTTTTTGATCCTCATCAGTCGCACTGGACTTGCTACCGCAACTGCTTCTGTTATATGAGACTTCACGTTTTCTTCATCTTTTTTTATATTTAATAGCCAGTGCTTCTGAAAGATGAGTCGTGGCCATAGCTTTTGTGGTATCAGACAGCTTCCTTTTCCTTGTGTAGGTAGAACACTCTTCTAAGGGTTTCGTTGGTCTCCCTCTAGTTGGATTGGCTGACGTGCTAGGCGTTTCTTCATCCAAAAAAGTTTTGTCAGCTAGCCACTTTTCATGCTTGCTTAGAAATTTTGAATTGTTACGACGTCCTTCCATTTTCTTTCTATCATATTGTATTGTAAACAAATTTTTTCTTCCAGGCCTTCCTTTTCTTTAATGCTTGTTTCACTCGCTAATTCTCTCATAATAGCCTCAATGAAGTCCCGTCTTGACTTTGTAGATTTAAACACCGCAAATAGTTTCGAGTTTTCTAGATACGTATTAGAATTGGCTTCGAGTGTATCTGACTAAATATAAAACTATGAACTATATTTAAAAATACTATTCACTTTATTTAAGTAAACAGAATACTTAGTTCCTTAATCTCCAAAAGACGAATGATAATGTGCATTGTATGATGGATAGCTTTATATACCTACTCAAATTAATAAAATGAATTTCAGGTATACAATTGTTGTTAACAAGTTCCAAAAACAAAAATGACCTTACGGCCGTACTGAATTATATATACCTGCTCAGGCGCGTATTTATGCCCAAGGTTGTTTAACTTTATTTGATGTAAAAAGTGAAGTTGCAGCTGGACGCAGGTAGACTTTATGAATTTAGATAACTGAATATTTCACAAATAACTACTGTTAATGTGACGGAGCACATATTTTAACATTTTTTTTTCATCAAAGTTTTAAAAAGGGCCTAAAAATAGGCATTTCGAAAAACAGGTATATCCGCCAACTTTTACCAGAAAAAAAAACAATTTTTTTTCTTTGTTTCAATCCCAAATTAAATTATCTTTAATTGCTATACAAGAAAACGACAACCAGCCGCCTTATTTACTCACAAAACCATTTTAAATACAACGAAAAAAAGAAAAATTTCAAATTTTTTCCAATGTTGAAAATTGGTCAACTTTGAGCGGCTCTACCCTTTTCTGTGAAAAAACAGTTATATATTCTTGATCCCTGGAAAATTCTCTATTAAAAACATGTATTAGATTTAGCTATCGCTTTCATGATTTTTTTGATTTTTGCCATGCTTTAACGGCAGAGGCGCCACAGTGCGACGGCCCCGGGCTCGCTTCATTCCCGCCATTAGAATTCCCGAAATTCGGCCTCATTTTCCGGCAGAGGCCGCAAACTTAGCGAGAGAACGTGACCTTATCAGATTGCTTGTGGATGCACACAAGCGGGTGAAATGGGAGGAGCACCTAAGCCGTTGTAACCTCTCTGCCGGTGTAGGTAAACTTTGATCCACCGTAAACACCCTATCGAATCCGTCTAAGCACAATGACAAAATTTCCATCGCCTTTGGCGATAAAGTGCTGTCGGATGCGAAAAAATGCGCGAGCGCTTTCTGCCGACAATATATAATGCATTCTATGGTCGGCAAAGATAAACGGAGGGCCAACAGACGCGCACATAAACATAAACTCAGCTCGTCTCCAATTACCATCACCGCCAAAGAGGTTGAGGACGCCATCGGTCATGCTAATACATGTTTCAAATATTTAGCACATGTCTTCAACCTGTCTCTTTCCACCTTTGTTATTCCCGAAAAATGGAAAATGTCCAAGGTGGTCCCGCTACCAGTAGCCAAGACGCTTGAAGCCATTTTGCTCCCCTACTTCAAAACAAATTTGCAACTAGCCTGTCAACAGCATGGCTTTAGACAGGGATGCACCTTAACGTTAAGCTAATCGTTTATCAAAAAATTTCCACCGTTTCCGTTGAAACACTTCGAAATATTATCGATAAAGAAATTATCAAGATAAATTGTATCTCGTTTTTAACCGTAACGAACGAAAAGCTTTCGTTACGTTAAAAACGTTAACAAAAACGTGATACTTTATGTTTGAATTGTGCTGGCAATGCTATAGCCATGGTGAAGCCGTAAGGTGGTAACAGTGAGCGGACATACAAACAAACTCCATGTAATTTGTTTGTGCAATTCGTTGGTGGCATTGTAAATTTTACCAAGTAGCGCAACTAACAGCTGATCGGTGAAATTCGCACATTCACACGCACAGTTCTCGACTCAATTTCAAAAAAAAAACTTTAGATTATTTAGCTTAAATTTTAAAGTGAGATAAGCCTTACCAATTGATGTATAAATAGAATATATAAGGCGTATTTGTTGTTATTAAAAGAAGCTTGTTATTTATATTAATGTTTTTAACATTTTTTTTTTCAACTTTAATTTAACAATTTGTTGCGTTTTTAAAGCATTTTCGTGCATTGAAATACAACCATGTGCATATACGTTTTGACATTATATTTCATACTCGTTCGTGTTTGCCATTCTCATTGCTTCTAAATTCGTAAACAAGGACTGCAGTTATTCGGTGTGATTTTTGAAACAATGTATTATTTTTGTAAAATTTTACACTTAATCTGTGGTATTGTGGTGGTCAAAAAGGTTTTATGCAAAAATACTTTGGCTTACAACGCGACAATGTATTTCGTAATTTCGAAGTACTTATTTTTTTTTTTTTGTGGATTTGTCTGTATTCATCTGAATACAGCTGGTTGGTTAAGGTTGCCAGCTCAGTCCATTTGGACAAAAAATGACCCTTCTGAACCCCATATGGGCCGCTCGTCCGTTTTTCTCAATTTTGATTTTTGTTCGGCACGGATTTGGTACTTTTATTTCTTTGTCACTGAAACAAAAATTCAAAATACTGCTAACAAAATTTTCGGTAAATCTGTTACCCGCACATAATTTTTAATTTACTTCTGTAAACCCATTATGTACATGTAGCTTAAGTTATTAGAAAATAGGCAACCATATTGTAAATATTGTAAAACTATCGATGTGAAAATAAATATGGCGGCCGGCACTTCCGGTAAATCTAAAGAACAGAAAAGTCGTGTTTCAACTTAATCATTAAACATCGTATAAAATAATTGAAATACCTAACCAATTTACATTTCAATGGAATTCTTACCACGAAAATTGCTCTATCTATAAAATGTAGCAGAACAATGACATTTCACCCGGTAGATAATTTAGGCAAGGCATTAAATAGGGAAGTGTTGAATGTTCGGCCAAACACATTGTCATTAATTTTTGATGAAACAACGGACCTATCAGAAAAAATACTTATTTTAGTGGTTAGATATTTCGATCGGTATTCAGTTATTACACAGTTGAAACTTTTAAGACGCTTGATTTTTAGTCTGAGTTCCAACTCACACTTACTGTTAAGGAAAAAGTAAACATCTATAAAAGTAGCCTTAACACCACTGCTTAGTTTTATTTACGATTTACTGAGTTTGCCACAACGCAAATTTTTTAACCGTTCTTTAATAAAACCTAACTGCGCTAATCACTTTATTCCATTGAAATCAAGAAAAACTAGGTTCACAACGTTTGGTTGGTGAAAGACATAGACTAATCCTAGAAATGTGAACATATAATACCTAAAGGTGCACTTTATTTTTGTTTGTGCAGTTTGAATTAAAACCAAGTTTGTACTTATTAAAATTTTATATATTAAACCATTGAAACATCCCAATTGTTTGTATACCAATAAAAAAAACCTATGATTTGGTCCTTTTTTTGAGATCTGGTCTTTTTTTCGATGCATTTTGGTCCTAAATGAAAACATGGTGTGGCAACCGTGTTTGAGAACGCATGTGACAAGGTTGCATTTTTCAGAACTAATTTTTGTTTTAAATAATGAAATAGTAGTATGGAAGCGACAGCCATAGTAGTAGACATGAATGTGAATATTAGCAAAGTTTAAAAAACAAAGCATTTTTTCTTTGAACATAATTTAAGGGAAGATGCACACGAGGCGCATCTTCATAGTATTAGGTACATCATAAGAAATCTTGAGGCGTAAAAAATCGTAGCTGCTTTCCGTATTTTGTACGCGTCTACGAAGCTATGTCTCGTGTGTATCTTGCCTAAGTTTAGCTTCTTACGAGATCCAACATTTTTAATTAATAATGATAAATAACAAATGAAGCAACTGAGCTTAAGGTGACTTTTGAGTCGTTTTGGCACTTGCGTAGCGTCTACATCTGACCTTGAACACACGCGCTTTAATTGCTTCAATCTATAAGCGACGCACCGCCAACGTCAAAGCGAAACACAAATAATTAAAAACTTAGGGATCTTCTTGAATTTTCGTGGATTTCTTGAAAAATATAAGAATTTCTATCACCGGTCAACTAAATAAAAAACCTAATTTTGTTTTCATGTCGATTTCGTGATCGATCAGGAGAGACGGTGGAACATATCCTCCTGGGATGCGACGCAATCTGATGAGGGCACAATAGATCAACATTCGCAGTGCAATCCCCAATAAATTTTCTATCTATCTTCATGTTATAAAAATAGTTGTATTTCATTTTTCCTCATGTGACAGGGGAACTTTTAACGTCCGTTATTTTAAAGTAACTCTTATTTGACGAATCACTTTAAAATAAAGTGTTTGTTAGCGTTCAGCGAAGATGGTGAAAACGGCCCCTGGAATTGTTATCTTATATAGCCAAAAAAACATAGAGAAAATTTAAAATATAATGCATATGTTTAAAATGTATGCAATTTTTTAAATAATTTTTATTATATAAAATTAGTTTGACATATCAGATTTGTCAATATTATTTTAGTCCCGCTACTTTTAACACATTTATAATATTTAATAAGAACATTTAAGAAGTAAGAAATATGATTAATGCTTACATTAATAAGTGTTTCATTTATGTTCTTTGAGGAATACGTTCGCAAAAATAAAAAGCACGTTTTTATAAAGTGCATGTGAAACTCCATAGATAAAATGAGTAATAGAAGGAACATTGGTTTTTATGTTTCATTTTTAAAATGAAAATCTCCTGCTAAAAAAGTAATAGAATGGACATTGGTTTGTATATTACATTTTTAAAATGAAAATCTCCTGCTAAAAAAGGAGCAAAACATTACTACATTTTTTCATTTTCGTACTTAATTACACTCCCGTTTTGTGATTCTGGATTCCGGGCAAATTTTGAAAAAACTCCGAACATCAATTCCTTCATTATACGACATTCGACTGCCTAGTCCACTGCCTTCCACTCTATTCGCAACATAAGCTCAATTTAAGCTGCCAAACTATATAGTAAACAATGGTTGGTGGTAATGTCAAAAATACTCTGAGAAATATTCGTACTGTCAAAATTCATGAGAAAAGTTGCAATCAGCTTGGCTAATGCTTTCACCTTTAATGACTCCGCCATCAATCAGCTTTGCCAGCATAGTTTGAAATCAACATAAACGATTTGATTTCGTTTTGATCATTGTAAACTTTACCAAGTAGCGCAACTAACAGCTGATCGCTCAAAATTTGCACACACACACAAACATCACTAATGGCCATATTACGGAAATCTTAGGGAAATTGAAGTTAAATTTTTAAACAGACATAAAATGTTATAATTTTGGAATATATAGCATATAACACACCCTAATTGCAGTAATTGAAAGCAAATGTTTGCTTATTCTCAAGTATTTCATTTTTTTTTCTAAATTTATCTTTAATATTGATGCAATGATTGATCCAATGCAACTCTGGTCTTCCTACTGTTCTTCATTCCACCCCATTCGTGACCCCATTTAATTTGTTTCGTCCCTCCCACAAATTGTCATCCTCCCAGCAGCTTCTTGCAGCAGGACTGCTACATATTCTCTTACTCCGGGAAGGTATCGAACCCAATCCGGGTCCGTCTCCTGACCCCGGTCCTGAGAAATGGTTTTGCTGCATTTGCCAGAAAAGAATCTTTTTAGGACGGTCATACTCTGTTCAGTGTGTCTCGTGCAAGGGATGGTTGCATCGGACAGGTTGTTCTGGGCTTGATCCCAAAACCCGACGTCCACGTAACTTTTATAAATCTTTTGTGGCTCCTTGCTGCTCACGCTCAAGGGCGTCCCGTAGTCTACGCCTAAGCGTATCCCCACTACCTTCCAGCAGCCTCGCTGCTCAGCAAGCCACAACAAGTACCCGCTGCTGCTCGCGCCCCACGGCGCCAACAACTCAAACAGCTGATACCACTCATAACTACTACCTTCGTAGTAGAGCTGGTAGCAATGCTGAGCATCAGCCCCTGCCCCGTCTTCTCCCCCCCCTCGTTTCTGGCAGCAATCGTGCAGGTCAGGGAAACAGACTCTTAGTCCCTGCCTCCGTTTGCACCGTCTGCCAGCACAGAATATATAGGTTTGCGACATCCGCTCAATGCAGCTCCTGCCTGGGGTGGTGCCACTTACCTAGATGTTCTGGTCTCCGCGACGGCAACCCCTCGACGGGTTTCATCGCGCCATGTTGCCAGGTCGCAAACCCAAATCATCCGGGTACCCCAATGCTTGCCCAAGGGCGCCCAGTTCCAAGGCCACAACAGCAATTGCGTCCTGGCCTTCCACAACTTAGGCGTAGTCACCCGTCACTTACCCCTAGAGTGGCGGCGTCACCCCTCATGCACTTCAGAATTCTGCAGTTAAACTGTAATGGACTAACTGAGAAGATTACGGAGATAGTCGATTTCATGAAGCGGCACAACATCCGCATTGCTGCGATTCAAGAGACTAAACTCACAGCAAGATCTGCATTGCAGACCTGCTCTGGTTATAATGTCCACAGGAAAGACCGCGAGAGCGGAAATGGATGCGGCCTCGCGTTAATTATACACCACTCTGTGCAATATTATATATTATATCCTGGCATCGACCGCAGGGACAATGTCTTAGAACGTCAAGGCCTATCTGTCCGGTCAGGCGATGCAAATCTAGAAATCATCAACATCTACATCCCTCCTGTCACCTGTTGCCTCAGTGGATACCGCCCTAATATCGAGGCCTTACTCACTGGCAACAATCGCATTATCTTAGGCGATTTCAATGCCCATCACGACCTATGGCATTCAAACTTGCGGGCGGACAGAAAGAACGTGTATTACGGGAGTCCCTGTCGTGAAGACTTACCTCCGGTGTAAAACACAGATCAATGTCCGTTGATCTTCGGCCCAACAAGTTGATACCAATGCGGTGAGCTGGGGTGTTCAAGTCAACCAGCCTTGGTTTGGCCGAGGAGGACTATCCATCCTCCTCTTCCATTTTCGGGTAATGGCACCCGGTTGCACGGCAACTCCACCGCGAGTTCCGTGCTTGCCTCAAGATCCCTCTTTCATTGATTTTGATATCTCGGTATCTGGTTAACAAGTTAACCAGATTGAGATATTTGGCGGCGCTTGGTTTTGCTTAGATGTTGCTTAAAGGGCCGCACTACGTTGACAAACAAAGTGAGCTTGGCATCCAATATGCGCCGTCCTCAACACCAAACACCATCACAATTTAAATCAAGGGATGTGACCAACCTTTTCCGCACACAGACCTGTGAGTGCCGAGTGCCCGCCTCAACAATGCCCCTCGACATCGCTTGAGGCCACACTACGTTGACAAACATTGTGTGCCATATCGTCTTCTATTGGCTTCCATTTTCGCTACTAATTTCGCTCCAATTTCCACTCAATTACACAACAATTATGCACCGATTTGCCTCCAAATACACTCCTACCACAATTAAGGGATGTGGCCAACCTTTTCCGCTCACAGACCTGTAAGTACCGAGTACCTGCCCCAGCAACATCTTTGCATTGCAGTCCGCCACACTGCAGTGATTTGACAACGTCAAACCTTGCCACATACAGGGTGTGGCCATCCACACAGCGAACGCCTTCTATTCGCTTGCGCAGTCTAAAGCAGCCTCAAAACATCTCAAAAGACGAGATGAGCACCGGCCCACTCGTACAATTATCGATTGCTTTTTGGCTGACAATAGACATGCGCTCTTACACCATCTTTCGTCAACTATTTTTCAGCATTTGTCACAATTTAAGGGATGTGACCAACCTATCATCTGCCCCTCAGGGTCAGCTTCTCAATGAAATTGGGACCGCCGTGGCAAGCATGAGACCGAATTCCCTTGGGTCTTGGGTCCCCAAGGGAAAACAAGTCTACTCAGAGCGTGTGTCATAAGTGAACTCTGTTCGAAACCACAGCCACAGCGATGCTCCCACAAGGGGGCCATCCGAGGACAGGAGGTGAGACCTGAGTACAAAGCATCGTTCGATGCAGTGCACCAGATCACACTGGCTTCTCCTGCTCCCGCGGTAGCACTTTTTATAAAGACCTTGCCTAGGGTCCCACAGGGTGATACACTGCGTCCACCCTGCTACCTTTCGAGTAAAACACCTTACTCATGGATTGGGTACCCATGGTATTATGGTCGCCTTTTACGACCGGTATACCTACCGTGGGCATATTCTAACCCCTAACCCACAGGGGGATTGCGGGCGGACAGTAGGGGTGAGATGTTGGCGGATCAAATAGACGAAACGACGTTCTGCACAATAAACGGAGACGCCCCCACACGTATGGTAGGAAGCTGTCGTAGCTCGCCAGATATCTCAATCGTGAGCGCAGAGCTCGTAAACTGCTCAACTGGCAGCCTATGGTATTATTGGCATCCGACCACCTGCCCATACTTATTTCGTTCGAGCGTACCGCCGACTTCATCCTCACCGAAAAACACACTTTCATAAACTTCAAAAAAGGAAAGTGGGAAGAATATAAATCTGCAACAGACAGCAGCTTTGCTGCCCTCCGTATCCCGACTGATGCCCGCCAAGGGGAGCATGCCTTCCGTAAGGTCATTGAATCCGCCTCGGCACATTTCATTCCCGCCGGGAGAATTCCCGAAATCCGGCCCACTTCCCGGCGGAGGCCGCGAGCTTAGCGAGGGAACGCGACCTTATAAGACAGCTTGATCCAGGCGACCCCCAAATAAGGGATATAAACCAACGCATCAGATTGCCTGCGGACGAACACAAGCGGGCGAAATGGGAAGAGCACCTAAGAGGTTGTAACCTCTCTACCGGTGTAGGTAATCTTTGGTCCACCGTAAAGTCCCTATCGAATCCGACTAAGCACAAAGACAAAGTTTCCATCGCCTTTGGCGATAAGGTGCTGTCGGATGCGTAAAAATGCGCGAGCGCTTTCTGCCGACAATATATAATGCATCCTACGGTCGACAAAGATAGACGGAGAGCCAATAGACACGCACGTAAACACAAATTCAGCGCGTCACCAATCACCATCACCGCTAGAGAGGTTGAGGACGCCATTGGTCGCGCTAAACCATCCAAAGCAGTGGGCCCAGACGGCATAGCCATGCCGATGCTTAAAAACTTAGGGAAAGAGGGTTTCAAATATTTAGCGCATGTCTTCAACCTGTCTCTTTCCACCTTTGTCATACCCGAGAAATGGAAAATGGCCAAGGTGGTCCCGCTACTAAAGCCTGGGAAACCAGCTAACGTAGGTGAGTCATATCGTCCGATATCTCTCCTATCGCCAGTGGCAAAGACGCTTGAAGCCATTATGCTCCCTTATTTCCAAGCACATTTGCAGCTAGCCCCTCATCAGCATGGCTTCAGAAAACTCCATAGCACTACCTCCGCGCTAAATGTCATTAGTACCCAGATAAATTGCGGTTTGAATCAATACGCCCACCATAGAACAGTACTCGTAGCGCTAGACCCATCAAAAGCTTTTGATACGGTCAACCATGGCTCGTTACTGCAAGACCTGGAAGGGTCTACCCTTCCCCCATGTCTTAAAAGGTGGACCGCAAATTATCTGGGTGGTCGGCAGGCATCGGTGCAATTCAGAAACGAAACATCAAAACAAAGGAGAATTAAACAAGGGGTGCCACAGGGTGGTGTCCTATCCCCACTTTTGTTTAATTTCTACATATCTAAGCTACCTTCACCACCGGAAGGAGTCACAATAGTTTCCTACGCCGATGACTGCACAATAATGGCCACAGCCCCAGGCCCAGAGATCGATGAGCTATGCAATAAAATAAACGGCTATCTCCCTGATCTCTCCAGTTTTTTCGCCTCGCGAAACTTGGCATTGTCACCGACTAAATCTTCCGCGACCTTATTTAAAACATGGACGCCCCAAATGTCGACCATATTGAACATCCACGTCGATGGCACTACGCTACAGACTGTCCTACACCCCAAAATCTTGGGTGTGACGTTTGATCAGGATCTACATTTTGGTGCGCACGCAACCGCAATTGTTCCAAGAATCCAGAGCCGTAATAAAATCCTCAAATCCCTTGCTGGCAGTACCTGGGGAAAAGATAAAGAAACGCTCTTGACCACATACAAAGCAATTAGCCAGCCGATTACGTGCCACGCGTCACCCATATGGTCGCCAAGCCTAAAAACCACCCACTGGAAGAAACTACAAGCCTGCCAAAATACTGCTCTCAGAATCGTTACGGGCTGTCTTCTTATGTCCCCAGAACACCATCTGCATAATGAGGCGAGAATACTCCCCATCAGGGAGAGAAATGAGATGCTGACCAAACAGTTTCTGTTGAATACCCAGAAACCTGGGCATCCCAACAGACATCTGATTGACAAACCAGCACCGCCTAGGGGCCTAAGGAGTAATCTCCGTAAGCATTTTGAGGAAATACGGCACCTGAGAACCCAGCCGTATGAAGCGGAAAAACACAAGCAGGTCCTTGGTGAACTCCATAGACAGGCGTCGGACCTTTATGTCGGGAATTGCCCGGTGAATCCAGTACTTGAAGAAAAATATCCAGAACTCGCGGAAGAGGAACGCATACTCCCCAGGGAAACGCGTGTCACTCTTGCTCAACTTCGTTCTGGATACTGTAACAGGTTAAACTCTTACCTATCCAGAATCAACCCCGACATACAAAATGTATGCCCTGCTTGCAATGTGTCCCCACATGACACCAACCGTCTCTTTAATTGTAATGTGGAACCAACGCCTCTAATACCCCTTTCCTTATGGTCCACCCCTGTTGAAACGGCAAGTTTCCTTGGACTCCCGTTAGAGGATATTGATGACAATTTGTGATCGGTCGCGGCTATTAGGTGGGGCGAGCATTGCTACAACAGCAACAACAACAACAGTGCCTATTTTCACGGCATGCGAGTGCCTTCCACTCTATTTGCAACATAACCCATAGTGTACAAGTACAAGTGTGTTGACTTATCTGTCAAGCATTCTGACAGGCACTCGCTGGATTCGGAATGACAGCGAATTCAAAATGGATACCATCATAGTGTACAAGTACAAGTGTGTTGACTTATCTGTCAAGCATTCTGACAGGCACTCGCTGGATTCGGAATGACAGCGAATTCAAAATGGATACCATTACCGAATGCTCCGAATGATTGAAAAATTGAAAAAGTCGAGACGATTGGTAAACAAAAATGTTGTCGTTGAGACCAAAAATGCGACTCTAGACCTGAGATTTCCATCAGGTGAGCGAGGCTGTTTGTAGTTTTGACGTTTATCGCTTAGTGAACACACTTGGTATAGGTACACTATGGATACCATTACCGAGTGCGCCGAATGATTGAAAAATTGAAAAAGTCGATACGATTGGTAGTCAAAAATGTTGTCGTTGAGACCAAAAATGCGACTCTAGACCTGAGATTTCCATCAGGTGAGCGAGGCTGTTTGTATTTTTGACGTTTATCGCTTAGTGAACACACTTGGTATAGGTACACTATGTGCGAGTGCCTTCCACTCTATTTGCAACATAACCTCGAATTAAGCTGCCAAACTATATAGTAAACAATGGTTTTGATATGGCAGAAAACGAAACAAAATCATTTCGTTAATTTGACGTTATTAACGTTAATAAACGAAACGAAATGACTTTGTTTCGTTTACTAACGTTAATTATCGTAACGTAATGATATCGGTTCTTTGGTTAAGCATGCCTGGCTTTAGAAAACTCCATAGCACCACCACCGCGTTAAATGCCATTAGCACCCAGATAAATTGCGGTTTAGATTAAAATCCCCACCATAGAACAGTACTCGTTGCGCTAGACCTATCAAAAGCTTTTGATACTGTCAACCATGGCACGTTACTGCAAGACCTGGAAGGGTCTACCCTTCCACCATGTCTTGAAAGGTGGACCGCAAATTATCTGGGTGGTCGGCAGGCATCGGTGAAATTTAGAAACGAATCATCTCAACCAAGAAGAATTAAACAAGGGGTGCCACAGGGTGGTGTCCTATCCCCATTTTTGTTTAACTTCTACATATCAAAGCTACCTTCGGCACCAGAAGAAGTTACTATCGTTTCCTACGCCGATGACTGTACAATAATGGCCACAGGCCCAGGCCCACAGATCGATGAGTTATGCAACAGAATAAACGGCTACCTCCCTGATCTCTCCAGTTTTTTCGCCTCGCGAAACCTGGCATTATCACCGACTAAATCCTCCGCGACCTTATTTACAACATGGACTCCCAAATGTCGACCATTTTGAACATCCACGTCGATTGCACTACGCTACCGACAGTCCTACACCCCAAAATCTTGGGTGTGACGTTCGATCAGGATCTAGATTTTGGTGAGCATGCAGCCGCAATTGTAGGTACCGAAAATCCAGAGCCGTAATAAAATCCTCAAATCTCTTGCAGTCAGTACTTGGGGAAAAGATAAAGAAATGCTCATTACCACTTACAAAGCAATTGGCCAGCCGATTACTTGCTACGCGTCCCCGATATGGTCGCCAAGCCTAAAGACCACTCACTGGAAGAAGCTACAGGCCTGCAAAAAATACTGCCCTCAGAACCGCCACGGGTTGTCTTCTTATGTCCCCAGAACACCATCTACATAATGAGCCGAGAATACTCCCCATCAGGGAGAGAAATGAGATGCTAACCAAACAGTTCCTGTTGAATGCACAGAAACCTGGGCATCCCAACAGACATCTGATTGATAAGCCAACACCGCCCAGGGGCTTAAGGAGTCATCTCCGTAAGCATTATGAGGAAATACGGCACCTGAGAACTCAGCCGCATGAAGCCAAAAAACACAAGCAGGTCCTCATAGAACTCCACAAACAGGCGTCAGACCTTTATGACAGGAATTGCCCGGTGAATCCAGTACTCAAAGAACAGTACCCAAAACTTGAGGAAGAGGAACGCATACTCCCCAGGGAAACGCGAGTCACTCTAGCTCAACTTCGATCTGGATACTGTAACAGGTTCAACTCTTACCTACCCAGAATCAACCCCAACATACAAAATGTATGCCCCGCTTGCAATGTGTCCCCACATGACGCCAACTATCTCTTTAATTGTAATGTGGAACCAACGCCTCTAACACTCCTCTCATTATGGTCCACCCCTGTTGAAACTGCAAGTTTCCTTGGATTCCCGTTAGAGGACATTGATCACAATTTGTGATTGGTCGCACCTATTGGATGGGGCGAAGCACTGCTACAACAACAACAACAACAGCAACAAGCCAAAAACACAAGCATGTCCTCAGTGAACACCACAAACAGACGTCGGACTTTTATGCCAGGAATTGCCCGGTGAATCCAGTACTCAAAGAACAGTACCCACAACTTGCGGAAGAGGAACGCACAATCCCCAGGGAAACGCGAGTCCCTCTAGCTCAACTTCGATCTGGATACTGTAACAGGTTAAACTCTTACATATCCAGAATCAACCCCTCCTGCACATGGGGGTACGGAGGGAGGGATGTCCTGAAGGTTTAACGTGGCTATATAAATCGTTCCCGAGATGGTCGGTATCCGGCAAAGGACCATCACATCGATAACACTCTCCAAAGCTTACGGAGAGCAACCTTAGCTACAACAACAGCAACAACAACAACATGCATAACATATGTCCTCCTTTTAATGTGTCCCCACATGACACAAACGTCTCTAACACCCCTCTTATTATGGTCAACCCCTGTTGAAACAGCAAGTTTCATTGGACTCCTGTTAAAGGATATTGATGACAATTTGTGATCGGTCGCACCCATTGGATGGGACGAAGCACTGCTACAAGAACAACAACTGCAAGTCTTGGAAGTTCCTCCAAGCCTCCAAAGGCGGAACGCAAATTATCTGTTTGGTCGGCAAGCAACATTGCACTTCAGGAATATAACATCTAAACCCAGAAGAATAAAAAAAGGGGTACTACAGGTGGTGTCCTATCCCCGCCTTTGTTTAACTTTTACATATCGAAGGTACCAGGAGTCACAAATTGGCTGGACGGGATTTAATTGGTTGTGTAGCGCAACCCTTCCAAGGGGTTGCCAGCACGATATATATAGATTCTCCAACCCAACTGTCAACCTCACCTACCCGCGGCGAATACTGTTTCATTAACAGACGAGGTTCTGGCGACCCCAAGCTCCTCATGGAACTAGGGGGTAGGGAGGGAGGGATGGCCTTGAAGGTTTAATGTGGTCATATAAATCGTTCCCGAGATGGTCGAGCTGTTGTTGTTGTTGTAGCAATGCTCGCCCCACCTAATAGCCGCGACCGATCACAAATTGTCATCAATATCCTCTAACGGGAGTCCAAGGAAACTTGCCGTTTCAACAGGGGTGGACCATAAGGAAAGGGGTGTTAGAGGCGTTGGTTCCACATTACAATTAAAGAGATGGTTGGTGTCATGTGGGGACACATTGCAAGCGGGGCATACATTTTGTATGTCGGGGTTGATTCTGGATAGGTAAGAGTTTAACCTGTTACAGTATCCAGAACGAAGTTGAGCAAAGTGACACGCGTTTCCCTGGGGAGTATGCGTTCCTCTTCCGCGAGTTCTGGATATTTTTCTTCAAGTACTGGATTCACCGGGCAACTCCCGACATAAAGGTCCGACGCCTGTCTATGGAGTTCACCAAGGACCTGCTTGTGTTTTTTCGCTTCATACGGCTGGGTTCTCAGGTGCCGTATTTCCTCAAAATGCTTACGGAGATGACTCCTTAGGCCCCTAGGCGGTGCTGGTTCGTCAATCATATGTCTGTTGGGATGCCCAGGTTTCTGGGTATTCAACAGAAACTGTTTGGTCAGCATCTCATTTCTCTCCCTGATGGGGAGTATTCTCGCCTCATAATGCAGATGGTGTTCTGGGGACATAAGAAGACAGCCCGTGGCGATTCTGAGAGCAGTATTTTGGCAGGCCTGTAGTTTCTTCCAGTGGGTAGTTTTTTGGCTTGGCGACCATATGGGTGACGCGTAGCACGTAATCGGCTGGCTAATTGCTTTGTATGAGGTCATGAGCGTTTCTTTATCTTTTCCCCAGGTACTGCCAGCAAGGGATTTGAGGATTTTATTACGGCTCTGAATTCTCGGAACAATTGCGGTTGCGTGCGCACCAAAATGTAGATCCTGATCAAACGTCACACCCAAGATTTTGGGGTGTAGGACAGTCGGTAGCGTAGTGCCATCGACGTGGATGTTCAATATGGTCGACATTTGGGGCGTCCATGTTGTAAATAAGGTCGCGGAAGATTTAGTCGGTGACAATGCCAGGTTTCGCGAGGCGAAAAAACTGGAGAGATCAGGGAGATAGCCGTTTATTTTATTGCATAGCTCATCGATCTCTGGGCCTGGGCCTGTGGCCATTATTGTGCAGTCATCGGCGTAGGAAACGATTGTGACTCCTTCCGGTGGTGCAGGTAGCTTAGATATGTAGAAATTAAACATAAGTGGCGGCCACCGTGGTGTGATGGTAGCGTGCTCCGCCTATCACACCGTATGCCCTGGGTTCAACTCCCGGGCAAAGCAACATCAAAATTTTAGAAATAAGATTTTTCAATTAGAAGAAAATTTTTCTAAGCGGGGTCGCCCCTCGGCAGTGTCTGGCAAGCGCTCCGACTGTATTTCTGCCATGAAAAGCTCTCAGTGAAAACTCATCTGCCTTGCAGATGCCGTTCGGAGTCGGCATAAAACATGTAGGTCCAGTCCGGCCAATTTGTAGGGAAAAATTAAGAGGAGCACGACGCAAATTGGAAGAGAAGCTCGGCCTTAGATCTCTTCGGAGGCTATCGCGCCTTACATTTATTATTTTTTTTTTTTAAACAAAAGTGGGGATAGGACACCACCCTGTGGCACCCCTTGTTTAATTCTCCTTGGTTTTGATGTTTCGTTTCTGAATTGCACCGATGCCTGCCGACCACCCAGATAATTTGCGGTCCACCTTTTAAGACATGGGGGAAGGGTAGACCCTTCCAGGTCTTGCAGTAATGAGCCATGGTTGACCGTATCAAAGGCTTTTGATAGGTCTAGCGCTACGAGTACTGTTGTTGTTGTTGTTGTTGTAGCGATACGGTTGCTCCCCGAAGGTTTAGGGAGTGATCGATGTGATGGTCCTTTGCCGTTTACTGATCCGGTACGCTCCGGTAACACAGCATCATTAAGGTGCTGGCCCGACCATCTCGGGAACGATTTATATGGCCACATTAAACCTTCAGGCCAATCCGGTATTTTAGTCGCCTCTTACGACAGGCATACCTATTGCGGGTATATTCTAACCCCCTGACCCGCTGGGTTGACGAGTACTGTTCTATGGTGGGGGTATTGATTCAAACCGCAATTTATGGCTATGCCGTCTGGGCCCACTGCTTTGGATGGTTTAGCGCGACCAAAATGGCGTCCTCAACCTCTCTAGCGGTGATGGTGATTGGTGACGCGCTGAATTTGTGTTTATGTGCGTGTCTATTGGCTCTCCGTCTATCTTTGTCGACCGTAGGATGCATTATATATTGTCGGCAGAAAGCGCTCGCGCATTTTTCCGCATCCGACAGCACCTTATCGCCAAAGGCGATGGAAACTTTGTCTTTGTGCTTAGTCGGATTCGATAGGGACTTTACGGTGGACCAAAGTTTACCTACACCGGTAGAGAGGTTACAACCTCTTAGGTGCTCTTCCCATTTCGCCCGCTTGTGTTCGTCCACAAGCAATCTGATGCGTTGGGTTATATCCCTTATTTGGGGGTCGCCTGCATCAAGCTGTCTTATAAGGTCGCGATCCCTCGCTAATGGTCGAGCTAATAGTGCTTAATAGTGCTTTGTTACCGGAATGTACCGGATCTATATCACGCAAAGGACCATCAACAACGATAACACTCCCCAAAGCCTTCGGGGAGTGTCCTTATCGTTAATACTACTACAAAAACAACGGGACCTACTTGTTTTATGCCGACTCCGAGCGGCATCTGCAATGCAAATCAGGTTTCACTTAGAGGCTTTTCATGTCAGAAATACACTCGAAAAACTTGCCAAATCATTTTCGTGGGGCTACCCCGCTTAGAAAAACTTTCTTCTAATTGAAAGTTTTTTCTCAAATTTTGATGTTGCTTTGGCCGGAGCGTGAACCCTGGATCTTTGGTGTGTAAGACGGAGCACGCTACCAAAACACCACGGCGTCCAAGCTGTTTGGCAAGCTTAAATTAAGTGCATACTTTCAAGTTCCCCGCTGTAAATTATGTTACAGTTAAAATTAATTATTACAACTTAAATATCAGAACTTCTGAATTTAATGGTTAAAATACATTTAACTAAGTTTAATACTATAAGAAAAAGAACACATACTAATTTGTTTGTTTACTTTCGGATTCCTTTGGATTTACTAATTATGTCGGTATCTGTATTGGAACAAAAGCTGGTGAAAAAAAACTGGCTACCACAACGATTTATACTGCACACTTTTTACTTAGACATTTATAACATAAGAAGGTCTTTTCCAACTAAGCCGCTTTAGCTGGTGGTTTTGCTTCATCGGCATCAAGTTTTTTTATACGATTTAAATTAACGCATTCTCTAAAAGCTGCTACTTCACTAGCACACTTTAATGTTTGACCGGGATTTGCGCGATAACAAGCAATAATTTTTGCTTTTAGATCCTGACATGGTGGCAGTTGGTGTACAGGAGACGCTGTAGCAAAACGTTGACGAACATCTTCCACAGCTGACGAATATTCCTTTTCCATTAAAGCATTCGTCTTTTTTAGTGTTTGTTCAAGTTCAGTCATACGCTGGCGCCACATATCATCATTCTCTTTAAGTTCGACCTCTTTTTGACGAGCCATATCAGCTGCAGTTATTGTCAATCCAGTTGGAGCTACGTAACCGGTTGGAGCTGATTGGTACACAATAGTGGGCGATGCAGCTACTGGTGGCAGTTTCGTCGTTATGGGACGATTTTCTTTTTGTGAAGGTGGTGAGGTAACAATGGATGAAGCATTTTCTTTAGCTGTAAAAAAGGAAATATTTATAAAAACATGTTTGCAAATATAGTTGGCAATATTTTCGACTCAACAATAGATATGTCACTGAAGATGTTGTTGCATAACCAATGCTTATAATTAAATGCAGGCTAAGCTATTGATAGCTAATTCACGTTTGCATTGATTTTAAGTTAAAATTTGCCTATGACGTTTGTCCATACCTTGCTTGTTGATTCCTTTCTTTAGACGTTGCACAACCTCATCCGAAATGTCGAGAACTCCATTCGGGTTGTCCATTGAAACGGAGCGTGGTTCATTAGAATGTGCTGCCCCCATATTTCAGTTTAACGAGACCACGGATAAGTTAAAAGAGTCTTTAAATTGATTAAAACGAATCAATCAATAAGTTGTATAGCAAAATAAATAACAAAAATATTCTCTACAAACCTTCGATCAATGGGACCTTCATTGGATGCTCACATAAGGATACGTCATAATCAGCTGTAGTGAGCAGTGCACGGACTTTACCACTTTACTGGTAGATCTACCAACTTTTTAGCCCTTTTTCATTTTCTACCACCAAAGCCCAAAAATCTACCAACATTTGTTTTTGTAAGTTTTATATATGAGTGTTTATTTAATTAATGGAATAAGTTAATTGTTACATTTTAAAGTTAATGCGTCAAAGTATATCAATTGAAAGATAAAAAAGTAATAAAGAAGAAGATAAAGAATGTTCTGGCAACACAGTTACCAGATGTATATATAAATAATTTATTGTCTCGTCTCATACATAACATTTTTCCCCCCTCTGCAAGGGCTAAGGTGAGTATCCGACATGTGCCCTTCTCTGTCTAGTTGATCGCCGTGGAATTTGAGGTATCCCACTTGTTTCGGGTGTTGTATGCGGTGTCGATGTAGGATTTTGCCCTATTGTACTATTGGCCGAAGCAAAGCCTTCAAAATCTTCCGATCCCCACGATTCGTTTTGCGCCGTTTCAGTAACCACCGGTTGCGTTATTGCTTCAGTGCTATCTACTTCAGCTGATGCCTCGGTTTCATTAGTGTTGTCTTCGGTTGACAGCCTCGCCTTGTAATAATCAACTTCCCGAGCTGTTTTACCAGGTCCAACCGGGGCTTTGCGTATTTGGTCCACATGCCGTCTTACACTTTTCCCATTGAAGAGTATTTTATAGTGCAGATCACCTAGACGCGCGTTTATGGTTCCCCTGAGCCACTTACAAATTCGTAGATTTCCAGACAAATAGTAAACATTTTGATTTGGTTCAAACCCTTTAATAATTTTCTTGGACTTTACGTATTGCTTCTCTTCTACATTCTTTGAAATTTCCTCTGGTCGAATCAGATTCAACCTTGTGTGCAACTGTCGCCCCATAAATAATAGCGCTGGTGAAGACCCTGTGGTTGCATGCGGTCGTTTTTGTATTGCCTCAAAAATTCATTCAAATTTGTCTTTGATGAACTACTCGTAGTACCCATCGCTTTCAATACTTTCTTGACTGTTTGTACGCTACGCTCTGCTTGTCCGTCAGGTGCTGGGTCACACGGCGCTGAATATTTTTGATATTTAGCGCCAACTGCTGTCAGAAAGTTGTTAAATTCTGCAGAAGTGAAATTTGTTCCATTATTAGAAACGACAGTTAGCGGCACGCCGTAAGCCGCAAACACTTCGTCCAACAACGCAATTGTCGCCGTTGCTATTATAGATTTAGTAACTCTCACTTCTAACCACTTACTGTATGCGTCCGAGATTACCAGCAACATCGCTCCCTCGAAAGGTCCCGCATAATCGATATGAATACGTTCACATGGTCCCTTGGGGTATTCCCAATGATGATCCTCACTTTTTGCCGGTTTGTTTGCTTGTCTTGCACATGCATCACATTGATTCGCAATATTCTCGATATCATTGTCTATGCCCGGCCAGTATATGAATGAGCGAGCAATCCCTTTCATCTTAAATTCCTAAATGCCCCGTGTGTAAATTGTCAAGCAGTTTGTTTCGATATTTTGGTGGAATAACAACACGATGTTCGAACACCTTTTCAAGCACTGGCCACTTTCCAGTAGTTTAATTATTTTACCCATTCGTTCATCTTTTCTGGACTCTCTTGCTATGTGTTCTGAACTTAGTGGCAATTGGTTGATTTGGCGAATCATGAAGTGGTCGAACTCATCATATTCGTCTAGATTCGTCATGGCTGTCTGCTGCAACTGCTTAATTTGCAATGATTTCGGTGGCCGAAAGTGGGCGCGTGAAAGATAGTCGGCATTCGCGATCACCTCGAAATCAAATCTGCTTAAAAAGTCTGCGTAGTTCGCCATTCTACTTATGCATAATACTGGGCGCGATTTGTCAGGTTGTAATATTTGTGAAAGTGGCTTATGATCGGTGATTAGTGTGCGATGACGCGCGTATAAATATTTGAAAAATTTCTGAACCGCCCACACAATTGCCAATGCCTCTTTGTCAATCTGTGGATAGCGTTGTTCTGTAGCATTCAATGTTCGACCTGCGTATGTAATTGGTCATTCGGTCCCGTTCTCTAAACGGTGTGAAAGCACGGCTCCTAGTCCTGTTGGACTCGCGTCTGTTGCCAGTAGTACAGGTAGTGTTGGGTTGTATGGCATCAACACTTGAGGTGAAACCAACGTCTCTTTCAATAGGGCAAACGCTGCGTTTGCCTCCTTAGTCTAGTAAAATTTCTCTCTTTTCAGCATATCCCGTAATGGCCGTTCACTTGTGGCCAAATCTGGAATAAATGCGCTATAATACGTGGGTTTTCCTAAAAACAGCTGTAACTCTTCGAAAGTCGTTGGCTTGGGAGCGTTTAGTACCGCTTCAATGTGTTTTTCAGATTTATGTACGCCCTGTTCGTCGATGCGGTGGCCAAGGAACTCCACCGATGGTGTCGCAAAGACACACTTTGACTTGTTCAAATGCAAACCATGTGATTTAGTGTCGTTTCCAAAACTATCAGTAGCTGCTCGAGTATCATCAAAAAAATTTAAGACATTAGGGACTCCCTGTAACACAGTCTCCATTTTTCTTTGCCAGATAGCTGGAATATTTGCTGCTCCATATACCGCACGAGTAGGTCGTATTAACCCATGCGTCACTGTATTTAATGTCAATACATGCGCAAACTCATCGTCAATTGTTAAATGCGTATATGCATCTGTTAGATCTAAGTGACAAAATATTGTAGCGTTTTTCATTTTATTAAACAAATCTTCTGCTTTTGGAATCGTGTGTTCGTCGTTGGATTGACAATGGGCTTATACTTACAGGTAATGCGAATACCCGCATTCTTTTTTGCTACTACGTGTGTTGTTGAGGCCCATTCTGAATGCTCCACTCTCTTGTAAAAACCTGACTGAATTTTACGATCTATTTCCTGGGCATACTCCTCTCTCAGCGCCATCGGTTCATCGCGCGCTCGCGCGAAAACTGGTGTTGCCCCAGCTTTGAGCTTTACTTTTGCAGGTGGCTCACTCAACTTCCCAGCTATCGTACTGAAGATGTCCTCAAAACGTGTAATGAGATGTTGCAGTCGCGTTTGTTGGTTTATTGATAGTTTTGGTGCTGTTGCATTTTTAGTATTGATTCGGTTAGATGATGAAAACAGTTCAGTGAAGTTTATTCCTCGTGCGAATTGCGATATCCATTCTCGGCCGCAAAGTGTATCACAATCTCCTTGGACGACATACACATTAAGTCGTCGTGAAGTTTTCCCCATTGTCGCAGTTACTACGACCCGTCCCATGCAGTTCACCTTGTGGCCCGTATAGCTTGTTAATCGTCGATCTGTCTTTAACAACCTAAAATTTGGTTTAATCAAACGCAATGTTTTGCAATGCATTACTGCACACGGTGCACCTGTATCTAATTCCATCTGAATTTGTTTCCCATCTATTTATAAAGGAATCATTTTTCTATCTACTGCATTGCATGCATTAACACTCTTTAGTTTTTGAACTGATTCACATTCATCCTCTGAAATCTGATCTAATTTGGTCTTGCATACTTTGGCGATGTGGCCCACTCTTCCACATGCAAAGGAATTGGAATTATTAAATTTGCAGTCTTTTCTAAGGTGCTGCCCCCACATCCGTAACAATTGGGCCCTTTCTCTTTTTCCCTCTGCATCGGTTTTTCGCCACTCGGGTTTTTCGAATTTGTATTTCTTTTTGTTTTAACTGGTGCGTATCCCAGTTTATACGTTGGCTCGCTTGTTTGTATCACCTCTGCGCACTTTAGATCTGTTGTGGCGTTTTGTGTGAATTCGATTGTATGCGCAATTTCGTATGCTTCAGCAAAGTTTTTTGGTTTCTTTGCAATAACTAGTTGCATTCTATCTAAGAATTCTCCATACTCACAGTGTACAGCCGCTTCTCTTAAACGAAGTGTGAACTTGCAAATCGGCTCTTCCCTTTCTTGTTTGTTTTGCCGAAACTTGATACTTTCTGCATACTTATTCCTACAGCCATCAAAATGGTCAATCAAGATATTTTTTATTTCGCTGTAGTTGAGCGAGTCTGGTGTTTTTGGCTTAACAAGAATTTTTAGCGCTGTATTAAGCTCTGCCCCCATGTGTACACGTACGAACTTGTGCTGTTCCGCTTCTGGAACCTGGCTCAACTGTAATGCCCAATCTACAAGTGTGAAATAATCCTGTACTGAGGATCTATCTTCTGATTTGTATTCCGTAATACTAAACGGTGGCGGTTTGGGTCACACCGAACGATTTACGTTTGTATTTGCCGCAGCATTCTGTGCAGCCTCCTCCACAGCTCCCCGGATTGCTCCTGCTAGCGCATCCAACACTGTTTTTAAATCCTCCGGTGTAAGGCTTATTTTTATACTCAGTTGAGCAGAGCTCACAGAGTATATTAACTTTGATTGGATAACGGTTGGTTGTACAGGTATAAAGGAATCGAGATAGATATAGACTTCCATATATCAAAATCATCAGTACCGAAAAAAAATTTGATTGAGCCATGTCCGTCCGACCGTCCGTCCGTTAACACGATAACTTGAGTAAATTTTGAGGTATCTTGACGAAATTTGGTTTGATTTGAATTTAAAATGAACGATATCGGATTATAACCACGCCCACTTTTTCGATATCGAAAATTTCGAAAAATCGAAAAAGTGCGATAGTTCATTACCAAAGACGGATAAAGCGATGAAACTTGGTAGGTGGGTTGAACTTATGACGCAGAATAGAAAATAAGTAAAATTTTGGACAATGGGCGTGGCACAGCTCACTTTTAAAAGAAGGTAATTTAGAAGTTTTGCAAGCTGTAATTTGGCAGTCGTTGAAGATATGATGATGAAATTTGGCAGGAACGTTACTTGTATTACTATATGTGTGCTTTATAAAAATTAGCAAAATCGGAGAACGACCACGCCCACTTTAAAAAAAACTTTTTTTAAAGTGAAATTTTTACGAAAAACTTAATATCTTTACAGTATATAAGTAAATTATGTCAACATTCAACTCCAGTAATGATATGGTGCAACAAAATACAAAAACAAAAGAAAATTTCAAAATGGGCGTGGCTCCGCCCTTTTTCATTTGATTTGTCTAGGATACATTTAATGCCATAACAAATATTTACCAATCCTTGTGAAATTTGGTAGGCGCTTAGATTCTAGGGCGATAACAGTTTTCTGTGAAAAAGGGCGAAATCGGTTAAAGCCACGCCCAGTTTTTATACACAGTAGATCGTCTGTCCTTCCGATCGGCCGTTAACACGATAACTTGAGCAAAAATCGATATATCTTTACTAAACTCAGTTCACATAATTATCTGAACACACTTTGTATTGGTATAAAAAATGCAACTAAGACCACGCCCACTTTTTTGATTTCGAAATTTACGAAAAATGAAAAACATGCCATAATTCTATACCAAATACGAAAAAAGGGATGAAACATGGTAATTTCATTGGTTTATTGACGCAAAATATAACTTTAGAAAAAAACTTTGTAAAATGGGTGTGACAACTACCATTATTAAGTAGAAGAAATGAAAAAGTTCTGCAGGGCGAAATCTTTCTTTACTTTTCGATGTATATAAATTAGCGGTGCCCGACAGATGATGTTATGGGTCACCCTGGTCCACATTTTGGTCGAAATCTCGAAAACGCTGTCACATATACAACTACCACCACTCCCTTTTAAAATTGTTATTAATACCTTTAATTTGACACCCATATTGTACAAACACATTATAGAGCCACCAATGGTCCACCTTTATGGCGATATATCGAAAAGGCGTCCACCTATAGACCTAAGGCCACTCCCTTTTAAAATACTCATTATCACCTTTCGTTTGATACTCATAATGTGCAATCGCATTCTAGAGTCAACCCTGGTCCACCTTTATAACGATATCCCGAAAAGGCGTCCACCTATAGAACTAAGGCCCATTCCCTTTTAAAATACTCATTAACACCTTTCATTTGATACCCATATCGTACAAACAAATTCTAGAGTCACCCCTGGTCCACCTTTATATCGATATTTCGAAAAGGCGTCCACCCATAGAACTAAGGCCCACTCCCTTTTAAAATACTCATTAACACCTTTCGGTTGATACCCATATTGTATAAACGCATTTTAGAGTCATCCCTGGTCCACCTCTATGGCGATATCTCGAAAAGGCGTCCACCTATAGAACTAAGGCACAATCCCTTTTAAAATACTCATTAACACCTTTCATTTGATACCCATATCGTTCAAACAAATTCTAGAGTCACCCATGGTCCACCTTTATATCGATATTTCGAAAAGGCGTCCACCCATAGAACTAAGGCCCACTCCCTTTTAAAATACTCATTAACACCTTTCGGTTGATACCCATATTGTATAAACGCATTTTAGAGTCATCCCTGGTCCACCTCTATGGCGATATCTCGAAAAGGCGTCCACCTATAGAACTAAGGCACAATCCCTTTTAAAATACTCATTAACACCTTTCATTTGATACCCATATCGTACAAACAAATTCTAGAGTCACCCCTGGTCCACCTTTATATCGATATTTCGAAAAGGCGTTCACCCATAGAACTAAGATCCACTCCCTTTTAAAATACTCATTAACACCTTTCATTTGATACCCAAATCGTACAAACAACACATTCCAGGGTTACCCTAGGTTCATTTTCCTACATGGTGATTTTCCCTTATTTTGTCTCCATAGCTCTCAACTGAGTATGTAATGTTCGGTTACACCCGAACTTAGGCTTCCTTACTTTTTTTATCTGGTTACGGTTATAAGTCACCATTAATTGGCCCTTAACCTCGGTGACGATATTAAAAAGTTATGAACGTATGTATGTAAAACGAAAGTTTTATTTATGTTACAAAACCTAAAATAATTATAAATTAAGTTTATATGTTGAAAGTGTTTATTAACATTTTAATGTTATTTAATTTGATTTTTGCCCATTAGCAATTATATATTTTTGCACAAAATGCGTAGTTTTATTTAATTTGGGAAAAATTTTAAAATTTTAAAAAGTTATGAACGTATGTATGTAAAACGAAAGTTTTAATTATGTTACAAAACTTCACATAATTATAAATTAAATTTATATGTTGAAAGTATTTATTAACATTTTAATATTATTTAATTTGATTTTTGCCCGATAGCAATTATATATTGTCACGAATTTACGGCAAATCCTCTTATCTGCAACCTTCTGCTAAGTTCGAATCACTAAACTGTTGAATAAATAACTCCAATATTTAATAATGCAAAATGGCTTTTATTCAAGTACTTTCAAAATAACACTTCTATTGCACGACAGATAGCGTGCTTAATCGAAAGTGATTCTCGCACCTCTACTGTTGTCGCCTTTTATACTGTTTGGTTTATTCGTTGTCATTTCTAGGCGGTTCTGTTCTAGAATTTACTAGTTGGTTATCTGCTATAAATTTCTCAGCTATAACTACAGATGCACAATTTTTATAGCTTCTCTCACAGCACATGCGCGTGTGTTTGTGAGCCACACTTCCACAATTATATTGTATATCTCAGATAACATATCTGCATGTGTTTGTGCGTTGCTTCTCCGCTGCGTGTACGTACATATGTGTAGACATAATGATTGAATTATGGATGTGCATCAAGTCACTGCTTAGCATCGGCTTAGAGATGGTAGTACCCCTTAGTGTTGCTAATATTCGTAACACTGCCCTTCATCTGATCGTCCCGATAAGACAAATCTCTCGATCTAAACGCCGCTAGCATCTCCAAATGTACCACTCTTCTACTTCGTGGTTTCCCAATGGTTTGTATGCGGTAGATGGTGTCACTGATCTTCTTCACAATTTTGTACGGGCCTTCCCAGCTACACCAAAATTTGGATGGAACGCCTTTCCGCCCGGTGAGGGCTGTATAAGAGTACCAAATCTCCCTCCAAGAAACCTTCAGAATTATTGTTTTCATCGTACGTGCGTTTCATCTTACTACTCATTATCCTTGATCGTTCCCTCGCACTCTGTTGTTTGGCCAATGAACTACTTTGTAGAGCTTGCTCTTAACGGATTGGCTTCACATACTCAGTATCGTTCCGACGTTTCCCAACAGAAGTGCGCGCTGGCTTGAAACCACCCTTGCATTCTATCTGGAAAATTCCTTCAGTCGTTTTAGTGCGTCCGTTAGGTTTTGTCAATGCTAGTGTTTCTCTCGCAGGTACTTTTGATTTCGCTTTATTTGGCCCATTCGATCCATCAACCTTTGCTCGATCTACTTTCCTTGACTTTCGTGGCCTCTGTCGAATCTCCTCCACCAGCACTCGCTTACTGCTGAACCCTTTTTCCAAACTGAAGTTAAGTGGCACATCCTGGTTCTCATAACGCATCACCCTTCTCTGCATATCGATCTTGATGTCATGGATGGTCATCTAAGGATTCCACTCCCAATATGACTTCATCAACAATCTCCGCCACAATGACTTTGTGTAGAACCATGACCTTTCCAATTAATACCTCACATACCACTTCTCCTTGGACATGATTATAAACACCAGTGGCCGTACGCAACCTTGCTCCAGGTAACGGTTTTACTCTCCTGTTGACCAAGTCAGATGGGATTAAGGAATGAGTTGCGCCCGTATCTACAGTCAGTGCACGCTCCTTGCCATCCAGCTTTCCTTCGACGGCAAGACTGCTCGATTTTCTGCCAATTTGCGACACAGATATCACAGCACATTCAACACCTGGGGCAAGTTTTCGTTCTTTACATCTGACACGCTCTTGCTCATCTCCTCCAGCTTTGCGTTTACGGCCACCCACATTGTTGGAACTATTAGAACCAAGATCGCAATGACGTGAAATGTGACCGGGCTTCCCGCATTTGAAGCATTTGACAACTCTTCCACTCCGATTTGCGATCCCTTCAGCACATCCAATATTGCGTCTACCCACTCTGGCCTTTCTACTTCCACACGGCGTGCTTTGAAGACTGGCTTACACAGAAGTGACGCTGTTTCCTGAATCAGAGCTTGTGACACCGTTTTTGCGAATGTTGGCTTTGGGTTTGCGTATGTAGCTCGCTTTGTTTCGACGTCCCCTATGCCATTTATAAAGCTCTGAATCTTTACCCTTTCAGTGTATTCCACGGGTGCGTCCGCATTCGCTAAATGTGCCAGCCTTTCAACATCCGACGCAAACTCTTGCAATGTTTCACCAGGTGGTTCAGTAACTCCATTTGGTATATCTGTTTCCTGTGTTCGCTTCCGTATCGACGTTCTACAGGAGCCATCAATGCGTCATAACTGTTCCGTTCGTACTCTGGAATAGTCTGTAAGATTTCGGCAGCTGGTCCTTTCAATGCTACGAAAAGTGCAGCAACTTTATCTTCCGTATTCCAATTGTTCACTGCTGCGGCCTTCTCAAACTGTAGCTTAAAGACCTGGAAAGGAACAGAACCGTCAAAGGATGGTGTTTTTCCTTTGGATTACTCGCTTAAACTGCAGGGTGATTTAGTTGTAGCTGCCCCATACGACCCTTCAAATCATCGAGTTCTGCCTGAAATTGAGCGATTTTTGCATCTTGCGCTTCCAGCTTTGATGTTATCCTTGCTTCCTGTGCTTCTAAATACGAAGACATTTGTGCAACCTGCAATGATAAGCGCTCCTCTTATTCTTCCATCTTGGATGTTATGCGTGTCTCCTGCGATTCCAGTTGGGATGCCATATATGTCTTCTGTTCTTCCAGTTGAGTTTCCATCTTGGATGTTACTGTCGACGTTTGTGCAGATATTGCAGCCAAAATCGTGTTCAAGTCTGTGTTCACCATCGTCTGCGGTGTTTCATTTTTCTCCTCCAATTTTGTTGTCTCATCGCCATCAAGATGAAAGACATACTCTTCCACGTCAATTCCTTCTTATTCCATTGCCTGTCGTAGTCGTTCCTGAAGTTCTAGTTTAATACCGGTTGTATTCAATCCACGGCTCTCCAACTCCTTCCTCAGTTGCTGGATCTTCAATTCACTTAACTTTGCCATGTCCAAGTTGTATTCGAAATCTTCTGACACCGATTGTCACGAATTTACTGCAAATTACCTTATTTGCAACCTTCTTCTAAGTTCGAATCACTAAACTGTTGAATAAATAACTCCAATATTTAATAATGCAAAATGGCCTTTTTTCAAGCACTTTCTGTTCTAGAATCTACTAGTTGGTTATCTGCTAAAAGTTTCTCAGCTATAACTAAAGATGCACAATTTTTATAGCTTCTCTCACAGCGCATGCGCGTGTGTTTGTGAGCGACACTTCCACAATTATATTGCATATCTCAGATAAGATGTCTGCATGTGTTTGTGCGTTGCTTCTCCGCTGCGTGTACGTACATATGTGTAGACATAATGATTGAATTATTGATGTGCATCAAGTCACTGCTTAGCATCGGCTTAGATATGGCAGTACCCCTTAGTGTTGCTAACATTCGTAACAATATTTTTGCACAATATGCGTATTTTTCTTTAAAATTATTGATTGCACACACGTTTTATTTGCGCGCGATGCTGTGAAATTCCTTGCTGTGTAATTTTTACTCAACCACATGTGACAAGCCCCAATTATTCATGTGGTCGAGATGCAAGGAATTTCAGCACAACCATACACGACGAAAACGCGAGTGATGTTTTTTTTTTTATAAGTGAAATTAAAGAAAATTAGACTTGTAAACAAAATGAAGAAAAATACATATTTCATTTTGTGACTATCGATAACTTTAGTAATGTCAATTAGTACTCGTTAAAGTGCCAATTAAAGCTCCTTAAGTGCCTAATAATGGTGACTTATCCATAACGAGGTAAAACAGCTGATCGAACCAACATTATGGAAATCAATGTAACTGATTAATGCTGCCATACCATAACGCTAAATCTAGCCATATCATAGCCAACCAATTGGTTTTTGGTTTTTCGTCATATCCATAACCTAAAAATATTTGAGTTGGTGAATTTATTAACTCTTTATTTCCTAACATATAAAAAACACGTGTCACAACATTTTTGGCCGCGATGGACTCCTAAACTACTGAACCGATTTGGAATTTGTTTTGCACCCCGTGTGTAGTTTGATCAAACTTGAGAGATAGGATAGGCTATATCTCAGTTTATAGTCGCAATATTATTTTATTGCAAATTTTTTTTATTTGTTTATACGTAATAATAAAATGTTACGTATACGCAGTGGTACTTATATTTTCAGGTGGTGCGGATATACTTCCGTTTAATTGCTTGGTGTTTAATTAAACAACCTGCTTATAAATAAAAAATATTATAGCGAATGATATCAAGTAAAGCACATCACCAGGCCCGCCGGTAGGGTGGGGGTTTCTGAGGGAGCCCGCGATTTAGGGGTACTATGACATTTTTTTTTAATTAGTTGTGTAGAGGGTAAGAATGAGAAGGAATTGAGAGAAGAGAAAAGAGAGAAGGAGATTGAGAAAGAGATAGAATGAGACGAAGATGGAGATAGATGAAGCGAAAAAGATGTAGGGAGCAGTGAATAAAAGAATTAGGAAAAAGTGAAGAGGGGGGGAGGGGGGGAGGGCAGAGTCAGACGGAAAAAGCTTATTAAAATGTATGCAGATAGGCCAAATTTAGTGCAGGACCACGTCTGCCGGGTCCTCTGGTATTTTCTATATTGTTTTGGATACGTTTTGACTAAGAGACTTTTTTTTTGTGGAATTTGTTTGTAATTTTTTGCGTTTTCCTCATTTTTATGAAATTTTCACGATTTTTAGGTTAAGGCACCATTAATCGATCACACTGGAGAAGGTTATGGATATGGGTATGGTTACGACTATGGCGTTAGGGTTGAAGAAGTTTATTTAGCCCTTAAGGCGTTATTCTGCGACTTCAATTACAGATTACATGCTGGATCAGCTGTTTTACACAGACTTTGCATGTTACCCTTCAAAAAACGCGAGTATTCCATAAATAGTGTAAGGAATACCCCTTTAGGAATATAGGAGTGTTCCAAAATTAATAGGTATGTAACCCTATAAATGCCTTATAAAGTGTGTAAACGTATAAATTTATCTAATGCGTAAACGAGCTGTCAAATTTTGTATGAAAAATCATTTACACAATTTGTATAAATTTACGCGCACATTTCATTGTTTAAACGCGGTAAACTCAAAGGAAAGCAACCTTGCAGACATTACAGCAGGCATCTACAACATCAGCAATCTACAACATCAGCAAATCATTTACAAGTATATCTTAGTAGAGGCGTTTTAGTTTTGTATTTCACTTAATCTTGGCATTTTTTAATTTGTATAACAATCAAAAAATTTTTTTTGCCAACAATACAGCTGATAAACAAATAAGTTTATCAAGAATATTATTAAGTGCGTTCATATAACAGCGTGTGTAAATGGATATAATTTTACACCTTATAAGTTTATATGCTTTCATGAGTCCCCCTAATCTGTATTCATACAAAAAATGTGCCCAAATTAACATTGCGTTGTCCTAGGAGAGGAGTAGGTGATCCCACTCTCGCTTTGTTTGTGAGTATTCCATAGAGTACATACGTGAGAGTACTTTCCAAAGTACTTTCACTGTAGTACTCCATGGAGCACCCACAGAGGATCATATGCCTAAGTACTAAAGAGGAATTGTGTCGGAAAGAACTATCGGAGTGAATTTAATTTAAAATGAAAGTAAATGAAGAGGGGCAATACAACTTTTATATTTTATACTACTAATATTCTTATGTTATTTAGCATTTGCGTGAATAAAGAAACTAATATTTCTCTATACTATAGTATGTATACATAAAACCAGTCCGCGGTTGCATTTCATCAGAGTTGCCAGAGTAAAATTTTATTATCACTTATTTGTATGCAATATTTTACTTTTGGCAACTCTGTTCGATCGTCATCGTGTCGTGATCACGGTCGTTAAAAAACGAGCAATGATCGGCTGATGGTGGTCCGCAAACGCATTGCAAAGGAGTATTGTTAGAGTACTCCAACATGAAGAAAATGGAACACTTAATCCAACAATTTTTGCTGGGTACATCAAATTTGTTTCAAATTCTTAAAGGAGTTTCGAAAAGAACTAACAATTTTAATTTTTAGGAGCAACTTGGAAGTTTGGAATGTGAAAATTAAAAGGCTGCCTTGTGCTACATGGGAATACCCATGGTCATGATGTAATAATAAAGGTGATGTCAACAACATTACCTCACTTTTTCGGCAGCTCTAAATGCCAGTCTTTACGTGCATTTCAAAAGTAATAAATTTCGATTGCTTAATTTTTCGTACAAATTCTTCAAATAAGTTTTCTGCAAAGTTAGAGAATACAAATTTACGTTAATCTTTTTGGCTATACAATTTTAGTAACGGCTTATATAGTTATAATATTTCTAAACGTATAATAAAATCTAGTACGATCGTAGTAGAACTCAAAGGCAGTTCTGTATGATAGACAACCCTCACAATTATGCATGCCGAGCTTGTCAGAATAAGGGAAAACGTCAACGGGATGATAACACCTGAATATTAACCCTCTATAACTCATCACCTCGAAATAATTTTATTTCAATTAAATCGGATAGATTCGTGAAAAAAAGTCGGTTTTTTTTATTTCTAAATTTTTTATTTTGTATGGATACTATTATAAAAAGGGGAGTGTAGCCGACAGGCAACAATGAGCAACAGTGGAAAGAAAATTATCAGAAAAGTTATTAGCGATTAGGAAAGGTGGAAATTTCTTTCTATAGGAACTTTTGCGTATGCTTCGTTCAAGGAGTCCGCAACGGGACATATTTTAAAGATTCTGTCAACGTCAGGGTGGCTCCTCGGAAGACATTTGCTATTGTCATTGAAATGAAGATTTTGCCGTATCTTTTCAAATTTGTTACAAGACATAACCTGTGGAATTAGAGTTGTGCCTAGCATGGAACTCCAATAGTTGGTTACCCTGGGTAGCTGGACAAGTGACATACGATATGCGCCACCAATAAACTGTCGGATTTCTATCTCAGATACTCTAAAATTATTGTTTACATCTTTCTGTGCCAAATAGGGGGATGTCTCATCCAAAATTTCTTTTATAAGTGCTGGTCGAAATAAGTAAAGAAAGAACTGAATGGGAGTCTCAAGCTCCAATATATCAGATGTCAATGAATCGTTTCCAGTAAACGATAGCTGCTCTGAGCTCAGCTCTAAACACATTTTCTTCCAAAGTAACGATAGCGGTTTAGTTTTTTGTCGATTTGATGGAGGAGCTGAAGTACTTGTGATCTCTGACCGAAATGGGGCAACCTCTACCGCTCCTTCATGAATGCAGTTACGGTCGTCATCGTTCACGTACTCTACTAATTCATCCACATAAAATTCGCCTTCAAAAGAGTCTTCATTCAGCTCTACGAAATCAGAGATCAAATCAGGGTCAGCCAAACTATCATCATCAAAGTCGAGACCATTTTCACTTGCGTAATCATCATGGATGGCGCAGCCGATTTCGCTGTCAGTGAGAGATCGTAGTCGACGAGACATCCTAAAAAAAATAATAAGTAACGCAGTCACGGTTTTCATGCAAGATATTTCCTCTTTTCACATAATGTAGCCTACAAGACACAAACACTAAACACCACCCACTGACAAAATACTGAGGATATATCTAAAACAAATAGTGTCACAATAAACTTTGAACTCTTACCATATATATTTTTACAAAAAATATCCACAAAAACAATTTTTTTTTGATATTATTTATATTTAGCACTTGCACAGTGTACGAAATTTTCCACTTCACTGACAATATCACTTACTTTGAAAAGGCTAACGGTACTTTATGAGCAAACACATGTTTCGTAGAAAGAACGAAACGTAGACTACAGTCTACAATGCTTGACAAAACGAAAAAATAAATTCTGCGTGAATTTACGAAGATTAAATGGTATGTTGCCTGTGGTCAACAGTATGTTACAGAGGGTTAATTTCATCATGACCCATGGTATACATGGTTATTACCTATTATAACTAAACCATGCTCAAAAGGTGCGTTCGGAAAAATTTCTTGACGATTGAGCAACACTTGTGTTCGCTGAAAGCGCCCATTCTTAATAGAGGCCACATCCGGAACCATAGTGTACAATACCAAGTGTGTCAACTAAGCGATAACTGTCAAAATTACACAGCCCCGCTCACCTGATGCAAATCTCAGATTTAGAGTTGCATTTTTGGTAAATACGAGTACTTTAAGCTGAGTTGCTTTTGAGAGTTAATAAAACTTTGTATTATTAACATTTGAAATATGTTATGGTCTACGGTTACGGTTTACTAGGAAGCGTTTTCGTGCGAACACACCTAATGACTCGTGATGGGGCGAAAGTTGCGATAAAAAGTGTCGGAAAAAACAGAACGGCGATCACTAGTGAAAATTGCCACGAGTTTCCGGCAAGAAAAAAAGGAGGAAGGTTGGTAAATTGCGTGAGCAAAATTTTTGGCGGCCCCACAATTATATAAAAGGGATTATATAACATCTAGGGGCACAACTTCAACAGCAAAGGAGTCAAGCTCAGTTAATATACTGCTTCAGTAACCTTATTGCTCACTTCAACTGCGCATCCCCAACGATACTCAACTAATCACAAAACATCCTCGCCGGCTGTGCGCGTAAGCAGGTAAATGTCCAGAAGCTAGGAAAGAGTCGATAGCACAAAGTACCGAAACCGTTCATTCCGACAAATCTCGTTTCAACGCGTCTATTTTGGGTGGTAATAAACCTTACACCGGTTGTGTTGTGTGGACACAAGATCCAGTTGAAATAGGTCGGCGTTCGCAGTCACACATAGTGAAATAAACCCCTTCCTCTACGTTTACGAAGAACACTACCACCTGCGGAAAAGCGTCCGATACCACCTCCGCCTCCAGGGCCAGCAGTACGCTGCCGCGTAATACAACTAATGTCAAAATGGCCAAGTCATCCGGCTCGTAAAGGCCAGCACGAAGCTTTATCGCCACCCGGGTCATTCGGTTACCTCGGACCAAAGCGCCAACCACCACCAACGGCGCCTACTATTACCACGGCCATCACCATCGGTAGTACCTCCCCCAACCCCTTCATTAGCGCCAACCACGAGCGCAACAACCACCAGACGTACCGCCACACCAGTTGCAATGCACGTAGCGGGGCCACGAACATAGGCCTGCGGCCACTAATGTTAACACCAACAACAGGCGGTACCACCGACAACAATACTAGCCGCAACCTTATCAGCTACGACCATACCGGCTACAACAATACTAGCCGCAACCTTATCAGCCACGACCATTCGGGCTACAACGATACCAGCATAACAATACCAGCTACAACAACAACCGCAGGGCAGCGAATCTAGGCCTGCGGCCATCCCGATTACGACAACGAATATCAGCGGTTAAAGCGGTGAGTTCGTTCCGATACTGACTAAATATACGTATTTGTAGCCTCAACCTTGTTCTTTCATTTTTTTTATGACTCTGCAACGACATATAGTATTAATATACAAACATATTCAAATTTAAGGCTACAACCCTAGTATAGAATCTTAACATGTAATACATACATACATGCATATACCTAAGTTAAAGAGAGCAAGCAGCATCCACTTGTAGTAAAGTTAAAAAAGTAGACGTAACGCAAAGTTAAGTTAAAGAGGTTTAATTAACTTAGAAGCAAGGAAAAAAAAAAAAAAAACAATAGCAGCACTGACTGGTAAATGCAAAACAGTTTACGTTTTACTTGAACATGTAAAACGATTTCGTTAATTTTACTATAAATTTAAATTTAAAAGTTCACGTTTTACCTGAGCATGTAAAACGATTCCGTTAATTTTACTATAAATTTAAAAGTTTACGTTTTACTCGAATATGTAAAACGATTTCGTTGATGAGTATGATTTACTATGAATTTAAAAGTTTACGTTTTACTTGAATATGTGAAACGATTTCTTCGAGGAGTATGATTTACCCCAAATTTAATCTTAATTGCTTTTATAACAAATTTCCTTAGTACATATTACATATTAGTGTCATTATACCATGCGTTATACCAATTTGCTATTTTGTTAAACTCAAAATAAGTTCTACTACAATAACATAATAATTTTGTAAGGGGGCCCCAATTATCGGAATTTGTATCCAAACTTTATAGCCCTAAAATATGTTTTGTGAATAACAAAAAAAAAAAAAGGGCATTAAACCAAATTTTTACTTTGTATGTAGTATATTTACTATCCATAAGCACATTTAATTACATTTTTTTTTCTCACACCAAGCGTTTATACTTACTTACTTACTTAATTGGCGCTTAACCGTCTAAACGGTTATGGCCGTCCAACAAGGCGCGCCAGTCGCTCCTTCGCTCCGCCAACCGGCGCCAATTGGTCACACCAAGGGAGTTTAAATCGTTTTCCACCTGGTCCTTCCAACGGAGTGGGGGCCGCCCTCTACCTCTGCTTCCATAGGCGGGTTCCGATAGAAACACTTTCTTGGCCGGAGCATCATCTTTCATTCGCATAACATGGCCTAGCCAGCGCAGCCGCTGCGTTTTAATTCGCTGGACTATGTTGATGTCTGCGTATAGCTCGTACAGCTCATCATTAAATCTTCTTCGGTACTCGCCATCGGCAACGCGTAGAGGTCCATAAATCTTTCGAAGAACTTTTCTCTCGAACACTCCCAAAGCCGCTTCATCTGCTGTTGTCATGGTCCATGCTTCTGCCCCATATAGCAGGACGGGTACGATAAGTGACTTGTAGAGTATGATTTTCGTTCGCCGAGAGAGGACTTTACTTTTCAATTGCCTACCTAGTCCAAAGTAGCATTTATTGGCAAGATTGATTCTTCGCTGGATTTCAGTGCTGATGTTGTTGCTCATGTTGATGCTGGTTCCCAAATAAACGAAGTCTTTTACTATTTCGAAATTATGGCTGCCAACAGTAGCGTGGTTGCCAAGGCGCATATGCGCTGACTCTTTGCTCGATGACAGCAGGTACTTCGTTTTGTCCTCATTCACCATCAAACCCATCTTTACCGCTTCTTTTTCCAGCTTGGAGTAAGCAGAACTAACAGCGCGGGTGTTTAGGCCGATGATATCAATGTCATCAGCATATGCCAGTAATTGCACGCTTTTATAGTATATTGTTCCAGTGCGGTTAAGTTCTGCAGCTAGTATAATTTTCTCCAGCATCAAATTAAAGAAATCGCACGATAGGGGGTCACCCTGTCTGAAACCTCGTTTAGTTTCGAACGGCTCGGAGAGGTCCTTCCCAATTCTGACTGAGCTGATGGTGTTGCTTAACGTCATTTTGCACAGCCGTATAAGTTTTGCGGGGAAACCAAATTCAGACATAGCGGCATATAGGCAGCTCCTTTTCGTGCTGTCGAAGGCGGCTTTAAAGTCGACGAAGAGGTGATGTGTGTCGATTCTCTTTTCACGGGTTTTTTCCAAGATTTGGCGCATTGTGAAAATCTGGTCGATGGTAGATTTACCAGGTCTGAAGCCGCACTGATAAGGTCCAATCAGCCGGTTCACGGTGGGCTTCAATCTTTCGCACAATACACTTGAAAGGACCTTATATGCGATATTGAGAAGGCTGATTCCACGATAGTTGGTGCATTTTGCAGTATCTCCCTTCTTGTGAACCGGGCAAAGAACACTTAGATTCCAACCGTCGGGCATGCTTTCGTCCGCCCATATTTTGCTAAGAAGCTGCTGCATGCGCCTTACCAACTCCTCGCCGCCGAACTTGAATAGCTCCGCAGGCAATCCATCAGCGCCCACGGCCTTGATGTTTTTCAATCTGGTTATTGCTATTCTAACTTCGTCATAATCGGGCGGGGGGACATATATTCCATTATCATCGATTGCGGGATCGGGTTCTTCATCTCTGCGCGGTGAATTGCTGCCTCCATTTAGGAGAGCAGAGAAGTGTTCCCTCCATAATCTAAGCACTCTCTGGACATCAGTTACAAGGTCGCCGTTTTCATTCCTACAGGAGTTTGCCCCGGTCTTAAAACCTTCCGTCTGTCGCCGTATTTTTTGGTAGAATTTTCGGGCGTTGTTCCTGGTGGTTAGCAGCTCAACCTCCTCACACTCACACCTTTCTGCTTCTGCTTTTTTCTTCCTGAAAAGGCGCCTCGCTTCCCTTTTCAACTCACGATAGCGTTCACACACTCCTCTTGTCGCGCTCGCTTTTAACGTAGCCCTGTAGGCAGCGTCTTTTCTTTCGGTTGCAACGCGGCATTCTTCATCATACCAGTTGTTTTTTCGTGGCCGCCGGTAACCAATTTTTTCCTCGGCGGCAGTACGAAGTGCTTTGGAGATATGCTCCCACTGCTCCTGTATTCCTTCAGGATGAGTTGTGCCCTCAGAGAGCAGGTGTGAGAGTCGAGTTGCGAAATCATTGGCAGTCTGTTGTGATTGGAGCTTTTCGACGTCTAGCTTTCTTGTGTTTTTTGTTCCTTGTTCTTAGCCGCGTTGAGGCGGGTGCGTATTTTGGCTGCAACGAGATAATGGTCCGAATTGATGTTAGGTCCTCGGATCGTGCGCACATCTAAAACACTGGATGCATGCCGTCCGTCTATCACAACGTGATCGATCTGATTGCGAGTATTTCGATCACGAGACAGCCATGTAGCTTGATGTATCTTTTTATGCATGAACCTCGTGCTGGATATGACCATGTTTCGAGCACCGGCAAAGTCAATCAGCCTCAGTCCGTTAGGAGAAGTTTCATTGTGTAGGCTGAACTTTCCGACTGTAGGGCCAAAAACACCTTCTTTGCCCACCCTGGCGTTAAAGTCGCCAAGCACGACTTTTATATCATGACGGGGGCAGCGCTCGTATGTGCGTTCTAATTGTTCATAAAAAGTGTCTTTCACCTCATCGTCTTTCTCCTCTGTCGGCGCATGGGCGCAGATGAATGATATATTAAAAAATTTTGCTTTTATTCGAATAGCGGCGAGACGCTCGTCCACAGGCGTGAACGCCAGCACTTGGCGACAAAGTCTCTCTCCCACCACGAATCCGACGCCGAAACTGCGCTTATTCGCATGGCCACTCCAATATATGTCACAATTTTTGATCTTCTTTCTTCCTTGCTTCGTCCAACGCATTTCTTGGATGGCGGTGATGTCAGATTTTGCTTTGACGAGGACATCAACCAGCCGGGCATCTGCACCAATCCCATTCAGGGAGCGGACGTTCCAGGTGCATGCCCTCAATTCATTGTCCTTCAAACGTTTGCCATGGTCGTCATCAATAGAGAGTGTATTTATCCGAGGCTTGTTGTTATATTTCATTGGAGTATGGTTTTACGTGGCGGGTCCCAAGCCCAGCGCACAACCCGCTCAGCGGGGGTGAAAATATTACTTGGCACGTTTATATAGCGAGCCGCTTGCTCCAAGACAGACGCCCGCTTGCAGCCGCACCTAGAGGTGTACAGACGCTGCCGATGAAATCTCCCCCAAGCGTTTATAACCCTTATAAAAAAAGGGGGTGACATAAATATAGGTATAGCTTGAAATATTACGAGTAGAAGTAAGAGAAAAGAAAGGAACCCCCAACAGGACAAACTTAGCCAGACTTAAATAATCATATTAGATTTCGTTTTCAATTTCGGCCCAATAAAGCGGGAAACTGTTGGATCATTTTTTTTTTCTCTCCCTTTATATGCTGCACGTACTTACACACATATTCATAGCGTAAATAGCTGCTCGTAGTTCAACATTTTTTTTTTGTTCTGAAGTTGTCTTGGGACGATGCTATAAGCAGCCTTGTTTTGGCTTTGGAGCCTAGGCGGTAGCCCTGGTTAAGAAACCAGTACTACCGTAAAAAAATTTTTTTTTGTAGCATACATACGTTAATAATAATGAAATTTGAAAAAACTTTGTAATTAAAATGGGAATGCTGGTGTTCTGGCTCATTTAGAAGGCACGTAGGGTCACCAGGTAAGGGTCCACCGGAATTTTAGGTGCGACGATGGCCATGGATTTTGAGGGTGGGATAATGCACCGGGCGTCGCAACACCACCCGCGGCGCCCCTATGTATATTCGGCCCTGTTAGTTTATTTTTCTTTCCTTTTCCCTTTTCGGCTTTTTTTATTTTTATTTTCAGCGTTTGTTTTTGTATTTTAAATTTTATCAGTTAGTAACCGGTCATTTCCGGTTCGGTTAGCTTTGTCTCCTTTTGCGTTAGATTCTTTTTGAGTTTTTTTTGAATGTTAACGGTCTGTCCGTGACACCCGGTTCGGCCGGATGTTATTTTATTTTGAATTTATAAGCGTTTTGAGTCGTCTCTGCGCTTTTTGACAGTTGAGTTTTGAATAGGCATGATAGGAACTTTTTTCTGTTTATGGCGCAGGAACAGTAAGGTTGGCAAGGACCCGCCCCAGCCGACAGTGACTAGCCACTGTGCACCACCACATCATGCCGACCGCCGTCCTTACTGCTTCCATCGTAAATGTGATTCCATAACAAATAGTTGGATATATTTCCACGGAAATATAAATAATAGAAGACGTTTAGCCTCCAACGATGCCGAAACATACGGATATAGCAAAGTTTATTTAAATTAAGAGTCAAAAAAGTCTAGAAAACCTTAATAAAATATAAAGCGCCACACGTGTAACATTGTTGTTTTTTCGTTTAAAAATGATGTTACCAGATTCTATTATTACACAAATATAATGATATCATAGAAAATAATTTACCGATATACTTTGTTGTTGTGTTTAAAAAGTTTTCACAATAATTTGAAAAACTCCACGTTTTCTATGCTTTTTACACTTAGAGGAGTAACCTCGTGTAATAAATTCAATTTTCAATGAAAATCAATAACTCTGAACTGAACAATTTTCGACATGAAAAAATTAAAATGCTGCGTGACAGGGGAAACACTTTTGTGACTACATAAACACTGTTCCCATCTTTAACGTCCCTGCACAGAACCTTAATTGACCGTTTTCAACCGAAGGAACAATGGCAACCCAGATTTTCGCGTAATGCTAAATCAAGCGAGTGCCTGTCAGATAGAAGTCAACACACTTGTACTTATCCACAACATAGATTAGATTGATACGAATCTTTTGTTTACGCTCTCATATTTTCGCTCTCACGAGGGATTTATCTTCTAGTTGTTGCTGGCAACAATCACAGATAAATCCCGGGTGCCAGAACAAAAAATGTGCCAGCCAAAACGAAAAACGTGCCAAAAATTTTGGTAAATTTTAGGTTGACCTACAACTGTAGAATAGCGTTCAAAAATTATGGGAAAAAGGATAAAAATACTTGTTTTAGTGTAAGTATTATTAGTTCGAAGGCGGAGGGTAAATGTTATTTCGCATTCAAAAGTTATCACTAAAAACAGGTTTTGTAAATATGAACTCCAGATGCAACCAGTCCATTTTGATCACAGAACCTGGAACGCCAGACATGTAGGATAAGCCCTATCCATTAAATAATGTTAACTATTATATCGTAGGTCCGATTTACTCAAATTTCAAAAGAATATATGGTTTTCACTGCGAGTTAAATGCGTTACAATATTTGACTAATTAATTTAATCGAAATGTTAGTTTTACTTAGATTTGTTTATATTTAACTCTAACTAGTCGTATTATTGTAAAATAACTTTAAGGAAATAAATATTTTACGACTATCATTTAATAAATGATTGAAACTATAATCGTCGAAATGTATGTCAAAAATCCCCATTGTCAGATCTATTCATTTTTGTTTGGAGTGGCATCATTGATAAATGTTATAAAAAATGTGCATTTTGACAGCGCTCTCTCGAAACAAAGAGTTGCAAATCCATTCATCTATGTCCACAATGTCCGGAACCAAAGAGGATGTATTTATCCTCTTTGCCGGAACCTCCTGTATTTGAAAAATTCTGTCAGGTCACTCTTTTTTGTTATTGGCAGTTGGAGTGAAACAATTGAGACAACGATGTTATGCTTTTCGACAACATAGTGTACAAGTACAAATGTGTTGACTTATCTGTCAAGCATTCTGACAGGCACTCGCTGGATTCGGAATGACAGCGAATTCAAAATGGATACCATTACCGAATGCTCCGAATGATTGAAAAATTGAAAAAGTCCATACGATTGGTAGTCAAAAATGTTGTCGTTGAGACTAAAAATGCGACTCTAGACCTGAGATTTCCATCAGGTGAGCGAGGCTGTTTGTAGTTTTGACGTTTATCGCTTAGTGAACACACTTGGTATAGGTACACTATGTTCGACAACATGCTAGAGCCACAAATCACCTACCCAGATTGCGCATTCACGTGTTCAAAATTGGTTCGTTCTGCGCAACTACGTCACAATTGACTGCTTGGGCGAATGAAAGAAAGAGAAAAAAACAAGAGCTAAAGGAAAATGACGTAGTATTTGCCCATAAAAAACAGCTCATCTTTGGTTTACATGCGCAATGCGCAATCTTCTACTTCCCTACAAGACGGAGGTAACTAGTTCACCCACACATTCAAAGCTTTTTTCGCTCTCCACATGGTTCAACTATGGCTCATCTGTAAAGCAACAAAATATGTCTGTTCAAATTGTCAAAATCTGTGTATTGGTGTTGGTGCGAATGGTAGGGAATGGAAACATAAAACTTAGCAGTTTTTGTATGTGTAAGTAAAATGTTGCCAATGTGTTGGTTTCATTTTGAGTTTGCCATCTCCTTTTGACAATCGCTTCGACCATGCAATGACATAAATAAAATCAGCTGATGAGATGAGCCAACCTGTACATAATTGAACCATGGCTCTCCACTAACACATCGACGTTTCTTGCTGTCATCGAAATGACAGCGTCATCTTAATACGACAATTTATTAATTATTCCGGGCATAGTGTACAAGTACAAGTGTGTTGACTTCTTTCTGACAGGCACTCGCTTAAGTGAGCATAACGGGAAAATGTGGGTTACCATTGTTGTTTCGGTTGAAAAAGGTCAATTAGGGTTCTGTGCAGAGACGTAAAAGATGATACAGGGTTTATGTAGTCACAAAAGTGTTGCTCCTGTTCCACAGCATTTTAATTTTATATCATGGCGAAAAGTGTTCAGTTCAGAGTTATTGATTTTCATTAAAAGTTTAATTTATTACGGAGGGTTACTCCTTTAATTGTAAAAAGCAGAGAAAACGTAGAGTTTTTCAAATTATTGTGAAAAACTTTTTGATTTGAATTTCTGTACCCAAGTTCACTATGAAAACTTAAAAATGTACACTCATTTTGAGTTTGCCATCTCCTTTTGACAATCGCTTCGACCATGCAATGACATAAATAAAATCAGCTGATGAGATGAGCCAACCTGTACATAATTGAACCATGGCTCTCCACTAACACATCGACGTTTCTTGCTGTCATCGAAATGACAGCGTCATCTTAATACGACAATTTATTAATTATTCCGGGCATAGTGTACAAGTACAAGTGTGTTGACTTCTTTCTGACAGGCACTCGCTTAAGTGAGCATAACGGGAAAATGTGGGTTACCATTGTTGTTTCGGTTGAAAAAGGTCAATTAGGGTTCTGTGCAGAGACGTAAAAGATGAAACAGGGTTTATGTAGTCACAAAAGTGTTGCTCCTTGTCACGTACACCTGTTAGAAGGTGAATCCGCCCCTTTGCGCAATCAAGGTGGAATGTCTCCCAGCTAGCTCAGGGCGAGAGGTCGGGGCCCTTAACCCTTGTCCACCTTGATGCGGGGCGGATGTCACAATCATCATCATCTGACTTCCGTGCATTCCCCTTGCAGAAAGCCCACCCTACCTTGGACCGCTCGAGTTTCTGCCTGGCAGCGAGTCCCCTTTTCCTCTGCTCCAAATAAAAATTGACTCATAAAAGACGAGAATTATATACATACATTATACTTATACATACAACCGTTTATCATCACACAAAGAACTCGTAATGTTGAAAAAAAACGTATATGTGAAAATTCGCAAAATAAAATTTTCATACAAATGGTTTACATAAACCCCATATAAATCATTCTGACAAAAGAACATCTTAATTTATGACGAATTTGACACCAAATCGCATTACCACATTAAAATCTACATCGGTTAATAAAAAAAATGAAACTGTAAAATATTCTCTTAGGCCTTTCTGCCACCAAAGTAGGTCAAACTTTTATGCGCTCAATAGGAGCGAAATACGAAATAGATTCAATACCCTACTGCCTACCTAACAGAGCTCTATTATGAAGGTTAAGGGAAATTGGTGTGAGCCAGTTCTTTCCAGCTATTGCAAAAAAAAAAAAACGGAGGTATGGATTTATTTAATTTTAGCCATTTGACCCCCTTTTGGTCACTGAACAGCACTTTACAATTTATACCTTGATTTTATTCGGCTGTACACAAAGTTTGATTCGGACACAAGAAAAAACTAAACTTAGCCTACCCTCATACGTATATTAACGTTGCGACCTTTTGCTTGCTTTAGTTCCCAGTTTTCTTGAAAGGTGAGTTGATGCACTCAACACTCCTGATTGCCGTCTTCGATAATCATGTTTGTACAGACAAGCGTTATGGCATTGAAATTATGGTAGGTATTGATACAAATTTATGGTAACGAATTATCCCTGGCGCTATGCAGAAGCACTCATGATTGGATGTGATACTCCTTCCTACAGGAGGAACGAAAGATTTGATTTAGTATACAAATTGCTGGAGGATTATACGCCGATTTGGCGTTCACGCTCCTCAGGCCATAAATGCGCACCTCCGTGTTATGTCCAAAGACAAACATTCGGGTGGATGTAATACAAAAAAATTTATCCCAAAAAAAGGAATTTACACAAAAAAAAAATTATCACAAAAAATGTTAATTCATAGAAATTCAAAGAGGTGGAGTGGGGATTTATACTCACTGAAATCCGGGACTGCATACGCATTATGCCAGGTCCGGATTTCTGGGGAGGATTCGTGACCGAAGTCGAAGTGGAGGTTACGCGAACCCCAAATGGCGCGAAAGTCCCTATATGCACATAAAAAAAAAAGTATAGAATTCTATGACTCACCAGATCTAGGATATTCCACATCGTTTATGCCGCGTTGGCTCCTGCCTGAATTTAAAATTTGTTTGGTTGCCCGAGCGCGCGATTGGTAAATGGCTTTTTGCCTTTTAATGGATTTTTTTTTTTTGATTTTGTTTAATTTTTATACAAAAAAAAACACCACTTCACGTTTTAATACAGCAACGGTTTTAACTCTTCGCGCACAGGGATAAATTTATTTAATATAATTTAAACATAAAATTTTACAAGCGGGCGGCGCGCTGCAGACTTGTATGCTGCTATATGTCAATAACTATAGTCTTTCTCTACAGTTATCGCTTCTTATATAGCCGGTATCCATAAGGGACACCGTTTAATGTGCCGTTTTCTCTCGTCATCCTCAAACCAACCGCAACCATTTCCACCCTATATCCATCCTTTTCCGATTTTCACCACACTCTTACCGCTCATCTGGCAACCCTGGGAAGATGAGCTTTTTATAATTTTCCCCCATATTGGGAATTTTGCTGGTTCACTTCAATTTGACATTTCGCATTTGTTTACATTTTTATACGTGTGCGAATTTATTTCCGCAACGATTTTTTCATTTTTTTATATAAAAAAACGGCGCGTCCCTTCAGTGGAATTTATATGCGCTCCGTTGTGCATCTGAGCTATCTGTGGTGGCGGCTACGGTGATTCTCACAACTGCTAAGACTCGTCCAAAACTTTCTCGAGGTGTCAAAAGGTGCGCTTTAGACCTAGGATCAGGACCCCGAGAGCGGAAATCCAAGATTTCATACCTGCCACAAGATATTTGCCGAGGAGTTTAAACAAATTTTCATGTGGTTGTTGGAATTTTATGGTTTGGTATACCCACCAAAAAAATGTGCCCTTATATAAGTGATTAGTGCGCAAAATATTAAGAATGGTTTTTCTTTTCTTTCTTTATTTCTTTTTCAGTGCTGGCCTTAGGAGGCTCCGACTTTGGGCCGTTGCTACCGTGCTGCCATACTCGAGCGGGACAAGGTGCGCTCAAAGCCCAACGCGGGGAACACCCACACCCTGACAACGTCTCCTGCCTCGAGAGCTCAGCCGGGCATATGTTACGGGAAGTATACAATTTTAAAATCTGTGTATAAGAGTTATTACTTTGTGTGTGTTTTTTGTGTTCATTTTAGGTAAACTTGGAACGAGTGGTTTTTGGACACGTCCTTCCCCGCCGACTTGACCCTCATCGACGGGGTGGTATTCCGCAAGTAATGAAATATATTTATTTAAAGTTTATTACATTTTGTTCTTTTTTCAGGTCATCCCAGCGCTTTCTAGTATTAAGTTATTTAGTATCCAATAGTGTAGTTTTAAGTTATTCACCCGTAAATTATTTAGTTCAGGGTTAACTAGTATTAAGTTAATTATTAAGGGTTAGGTTCTGTAGAATTAGGTTCTTTAGGATTCGTTTATTGTTTAAGGTCCTTCGCGTACCAGGCCCCTAAACTCTTCCCTGCCAACGACTCTAACAAGTACATATTGTTACCTAGCGCCTTAGTAATTCGACATTTAGTGAACTTGCGACAAAATTTAGCGTTTACATTTTGTTTAAAGTCGCTAAGTACAAAGTTCCGTTTGTAAATTTCTTGACCGGGCTTAAATTGTACTTCGCGGATCCTTTTGTTGTAACGCGCCGCGTTACTTTCGTATGCTTCATGTAAATTCTCTTGTATTTTCTCACGCATTAATCTAAGCCTGTCACTAGGGTCCAAGACAAAAACTTCATTGTCGTTCAAACTCTCTAACCTCCGTGCCAGTGCATAATCAACCCCGTTTGTAAACATATTAAATCCGAAGAGTGTGAAGTATGGTGAGACTCCTGTCGCAGAGTGCACTGCACTCCGAAGAGAACACTCAATCTCGGTTAGGTATAAATCCCAATCCCTATGGTCATTTTCTAAATATGATCTGATAGCGGCTAACACCGATTGATTTGCTCTTTCGGCGGCATTCGATTGCGGTGAATAAAAAGCTGTTTTTAAGTGTCTAACCCCGTACGTTTCCAATAGTTCCGTGAACTGTTTGGATACAAATTGTTTACCGTTATCGGAATGTACGACTTCCGGTACACCGAACTTATGGAAAATTTCTTCGGTTAAGAACTTAACCACATTACTCGCGGTAGCTTCGCGCATTGCCTTCAAAAATATGAACTTTGAAAAATGATCGATAATGATAAAAATAAAACAGTTGCCGCGTTTCCACCTCGGATATTTGCCTAAAAAGTCAATGTATAATTTCTGAAAAGGGCGGACTGTTACTACCTCTTTTCCGATCCCTGGCTTTAGAATTGCATTACAAGGTTTTGTTTCCTTACAGGTCTGGCATTCTCGTACAAAGTTGCGAACCTGTACCACCATGTTAGGCCAATAGTACAACCTCCTAAGTCTATGTAGAGTTTTCGCCATACCCCCGTGCGCAGCTATCTCTGGACAGTGTGCGTTTTCAATGAGAGTTGACGTCAAAGCTTCAGGGACCCACAATTTCCACTCATTCTCTTCTAGTTCTACGTTTTTCGACAAAAACTTTTTAAAAACCATGCCGTCTTCTACCTTTAGATCAGGCAACCTATCTGTATTGTTTTCTATCGTGTTGATTAATTCTTTATATTCCTTCGATTCGAACTCAACTGTGTCCATATTTGCTATTGGGGATTCTGTGATCTCTGCTATACAACGCGAGAGCGTATCGGCCACTATATTATCTGCACCTTTACGGTGTTCTATTTCAAAATTAAAAGCTTGTAATTGTAATGACCACCTAGCTAGTCTTCCATTTAAATCTTTTAAAGACATTAGCCATTTAAGGCTAGCATGATCAGTCACTATCGTGAATGGCATTAGGTCGATATATGGTCGAAATCTCTTGACGGCCATCACCGTCGCAAGACATTCCTTCTCCGTTGTACTATATTTTCTTTGACAGTTGTTGAACTTTTGTGAAAAGTATGCGATTGGCTTTTCTGCATCATCGCTTTCCTTTTGGTAGAGTACTGCACCCAGACCATAATCAGATGCATCGCATTGTATGAAAAATCTTTTTGAGAAATCAGGGTGTCTGAGAACTGGAGCACTTGTGAGTGCTCTCTTCAAACTATTGAATGCTTCCACTGCTTCTTCAGACATTTCGAACTTTTTCCCCTTCTTTAACGAATCTGCCAAAGGTGCTGCCATTGTGGCGAAATCTTTTATAAATTTCCTATACCATCCTGCAGTTCCGAGGAAACTGCGCACATCTTTTACCGTTTTTGGAACAGGGATTTTCTGTATTGCTTTGATCTTCTCAGGATCTGTCTTTAACATCCCGCCTCCTACTATATACCCTAAATATGGCAATTCTTTAAAACAAAATTTCGATTTTTTCAACCCAATCGCAAGGTTCGCGTCTCTTAAGCAGGTGGCGACTTCTTGTAAAATTCGAAGATGTGAGTCAAAGTCAGGAGCGATGATTAATAAGTCATCCAAATAGATAAAAACATTTGACTTTAGTCTTTGTGGAATGACACGGTCCATTAGGCGACATAGTCTTTGGGCCGCATTGCACAATCCAAATGGCATTGTAACGAATTGATAGAGTGGACGTCCCGGCACGGTAAACGCGGTATAAGGTTTACTAGCTTCGTCTAGCTCGATTTGCCAAAACGCGAACTTTAGGTCGACGCTACTTATAAAGTGTGTGTCGTCAATGCGACTTAGTATCCCCTCTATATTTTGTAGGGGGTATGCGTCTTTTACAGTGACGGCGTTTAGTTTACGAGCGTCTAAACAAAAGCGATTTTTCCCCGGCTTCCTCACCACTGTCGTTCGGTTACTCCAGGGGCTCTCACTCTCCTCTATAACGCCCAACTCCAACATTTTGTCGACCTCCTCATATACGATGGCTTGCATTGCCGGCGAAAGAGGATAATGTCGCTCCTTAATAGGTACTGCTTCGTCGACTAACTTTATTGTATGTTTTTCCAAGCTAGTTCGTCCTAACCCGTGATCTTCATATGTCCTAAACTCTTTTACTACTTTTTCTAAACGTTTCTTCTGCTCTGGCGTTAAACAGTGTAAAACCCGACGTTCGTTCCTGTCTTCATCAGATACCAACTCTTGCTCTATTTTTGTTAGATCTATTTCATCCACGGTAATAACTTCAGGTGCCAACTGAAACGCCCTCCAAAAGTCGACTCCGAGGTAGATCTTTTGTTCGAGATATGGGCATAAAAAAAATGTAATTTTTTGTTCCACTGTATTAAACTTTACCGGTAAAGTTATCTTGCCTAAGACATTATGTCTGCGGCCGCCTGCAGTTGTGACAGAAGACACATAACGTTCGATAGGAACTCCTAATCCTTCTACAAATTCCCGACAGCCACGGCCTAGAATACTGACGGAGGCGCCAGTATCTAGTAGGCCGCGTGTTTGTATGCCCTTTATATCTATATCCGCATACACACTTTCAATTCTTTCCCGAGTTTCGAGGTATTTTCTAAATCGTTCTTCATAGGATATCGTACTTTCCTTCCTGGTGTTTGATGTGCTTCTGGTTTTTGGGGTTTTCTTAAAAATGCAAATATCAGTGGTAACTTCGGATTCAATGTCCGGTTCGGTATTTGTTGACGCGTCTACTTTGACGAGGTTTGGGTGGAGCGCGATTCCCCCGTCACAATCGCGTTCCTCAAAGCGTTTCCCGCTGGGTTACACATTGGGCATTTAGGAGTAATAACATCCTGTTTGCCACATTTGTAACAGAAAATGCGCCGCTGAAGCGACATGCATTCGGTGAAGAAGTGGCCGTCAGCGCCACAATTCCAGCATGAAACGTTTCTGCGAACGCCCGACTGCTTATTTGAAGACTGATGACGTATTTCCTCCACGGTCACTTGACCCTCATCACCGGGAGCAAAACGCTCATCATCTTCAGCTTGATAAATTTCGTTTACCTGTTGTGTGCGTGGCGTAAAACTACTCAGCGGTATGCGGTCTCGGCGCGGAAAACATCGTTCGACTTCCTTACATTCCATCCGTAATTGGTCTAAAGAATATGCCGAAATAGGGTAGACCATTTTAGCTGACGATTCGCGCAAGTTCCCTTTTACTAATCGTACTATCTCGTATTCGGGTATCGGATTTTTGAGTCGCGAACGTAAAATACCAACTGCGTGAAAATACTCGTCGATATTTTCTCCAGGCCTTTGCTTCCTCTCTGTCAATTCCCTGAGGATCTCGAAATCTGTACGTTGTGATGAAAATTGGCGTAGCAGCGCGAGCTGTAAACTCGGCCAATCGACTCTGCCGTGCGACTTTATATAAAGCCAGTACCACTCGCGTGCTTCACCGCTCAGCAATCGATGGAAATCGCGTATTATTTCATTCCTTTAGTATTTCATACCTTTTAAATACTCTAATCGAAACATAAAATCTTCCACCGGCATCTCATCGCGGTGCCCTTTAAAATCTAGTCCCCATTTTTCTACCTTAATCTCAGGCCTGGCAAGTTCCCTATTCCTCAGTCCCGACGCCTCTTGACGTCCGGCGGAGATAGCTGCAAATTCTCCTTCCTCGACAATTTGTGGTTGACGAACTGGTGGTGGGTTGTTGCGCGTGTAGGCTGCTGCACTACTCATGTGGTGATTGTTGTCTCTATTTCCGTTACCATTATTTATGTCGGCATGCGTAGCTAAATCGACGGAGCGCCTAGAATTACGAGATTCAATACTCGAATTGTGTCTTCGTCGTTTATTGTTCCGGTTACGTGCCCTATCGTTGCCCCCTGACGGCTCTAACGCTGTACCCGTATTTGGAGTTGCCCTAGTTAATTCCGGTAAACTCTCACGAATTTCCGTCAGAATCGCTTGTTTCGCCTCGACCATCAATTCTTTTAAAATTGGTGCTAACTCATCCCTAAGCCCCCGAGGGTTGCTTACAGAAGCACGATTTAGTTCGACAGTATTGGTAACAGTAGGTGGTGGGAAATTCAGGTTAGACGGTGGAGCTGGTAATGGTTGCGATTGCTCTCTCGGCGCTTTCGAAATCGTACCGGTGTTCTTCTTTGGCTCTGCTGAAAGGTTATCAGTATTCGCTTGCCTACTCTCTCCGCCTGCGGCTACGGCTGTGTTACCTCCCCCGAATCGATCAGAAAGATCTACAAAGGTAGTGTCGTGAGAGTTCGCCATATTAGATGATTTTAGTTTATTTAATTGTTTAGTCTTGTATCGGGTGTTATAAGGTTCAAAGCGACCCATACGATTGGTGTTTTACCCCTATCGCACCGTCTATTTTTTTTAGATTTATTTCGCAAAAAAAATTAATCTGATTTCCGCTAAATTTCAAAAAAAAAACTTCGATCGCTACTTCGACTTCCAAAATCCTATCCGTATGTTTAACTTGTTTCCCCTAAAAAAATTATTTATAATTTCAATTCAATTTCAGAATATTTGACTTTAAATTGTTTCCCGCAAAAAAAAAGGAGGCAATTCGATTTCAAATCTGATCGCAAAAATTGTTTTCAAACAAGATGTTTATAGCCAAAAAAAATTTATCGTTTAATTTCGTTCGTTTTCGAAGATCAGTTACAACTATTTCCTTTGGATGTTCCCTCAAAGAAAATTGTTTATAATTTGAATTCTATGTCAAACTCTTTGACTTCAAATTGTTTTCCAAAAAAGTATTAACAATTTCAAATTTCACATATATAGGTTTGGGTGGGTTCAGATAACATTCAGGCCTATCAAAAAAAAATTTTTGATGCTAGGAGTCATTGGAGCAAACTCTTGCGTTCCTACGAGGGTGTATGCACTTCAGTATTCCAAAAAAAAAAAAATCTATATGTGGATCTGTTCTAAAATTCGCATACATTATGCAACACTAGCTTTATGCAGCTGACCGCTTGAGGTCATAATGTATAATTTCCATAATTACGGAGCAACATATTAACAAAAAAACTTAATAAGGACTTCCCTTTTATCTGAAGCTACAAAAAAAAAAGATTGATTGTATTGTAATGAAAGAAAAATAATTTTTAGTAAATTATAAAATATGCAAATAGTCGGCCACCCTAATACGGCTATGCCATCTATGGGCTATTGCTAGGGTCTGTCATTTGCTTCCAACTCCTGTCTCGGTGCATTTAAATTTTCGGATCAAACACCATGAATAAGTCACCGAAACAGGGTGTTGGTCGCATACGGCCAGACCCGTTTAAATCGATGATTGCATACGTAAAAAAATATGTATATTTATAATATAAAAATTGAAATATATTTATATGAAATGAGCTTTGCTATTACTAACGACTTAGATGTTGATTTCGAATTTAAAATTTGCTCATTGCCGGGCGCCTATTTCAATCAGCGGCGCTGCTGTACCATCCTCACGATAACATTTTACTTTATCACCATACATATGGTATATGGTATTTAAAAAAAATTTCTTTTGGTCGGCCGCTATACTAAATATAGCGGCCCCCTCTCTATGCTTTCGTTTGGGCGCCATATTAATAATAATTGTCACGTACACCTGTTAGAAGGTGAATCCGCCCCTTTGCGCAATCAAGGTGGAATGTCTCCCAGCTAGCTCAGGGCGAGAGGTCGGGGCCCTTAACCCTTGTCCACCTTGATGCGGGGCGGATGTCACAATCATCATCATCTGACTTCCGTGCATTCCCCTTGCAGAAAGCCCACCCTACCTTGGACCGCTCGAGTTTCTGCCTGGCAGCGAGTCCCCTTTTCCTCTGCTCCAAATGACCCTACATACTCACCCTAATGTCATGTTCACCCACCCCAGCCGATTAAATTAGCACGCCATTGTATCCTTCTTCTTTTCAACTTCAATCCAACATATTATTTATTTAAAATATCTTAACTTTATACAAAACTTCAATAAAATGATTATATTCGAAAATTTTAAGTTTCTAACTTATTCCTCTATATGTACAAATCAGAATTTTTTGGACAATTCGACCAACGGATCATTTGCACAAAAAAAAACGACGAAATTCCAAATAAAAATTGACTCATAAAAGACGAGAATTATATACATACATTATACTTATACATACAACCGTTTATCATCACACAAAGAACTCGTAATGTTGAAAAAAAACGTATATGTGAAAATTCGCAAAATAAAATTTTCATACAAATGGTTTACATAAACCCCATATAAATCATTCTGACAAAAGAACATCTTAATTTATGACGAATTTGACACCAAATCGCATTACCACATTAAAATCTACATCGGTTAATAAAAAAAATGAAACTGTAAAATATTCTCTTAGGCCTTTCTGCCACCAAAGTAGGTCAAACTTTTATGCGCTCAATAGGAGCGAAATACGAAATAGATTCAATACCCTACTGCCTACCTAACAGAGCTCTATTATGAAGGTTAAGGGAAATTGGTGTGAGCCAGTTCTTTCCAGCTATTGCTAAAAAAAAAACCGAGGTATGGATTTATTTAATTTTAGCCATTTGACCCCCTTTTGGTCACTGAACAGCACTTTACAATTTATACCTTGATTTTATTCGGCTGTACACAAAGTTTGATTCGGACACAAGAAAAAACTAAACTTAGCCTACCCTCATACGTATATTAACGTTGCGACCTTTTGCTTGCTTTAGTTCCCAGTTTTCTTGAAAGGTGAGTTGATGCACTCAACACTCCTGATTGCCGTCTTCGATAATCATGTTTGTACAGACAAGCGTTATGGCATTGAAATTATGGTAGGTATTGATACAAATTTATGGTAACGAATTATCCCTGGCGCTATGCAGAAGCACTCATGATTGGATGTGATACTCCTTCCTACAGGAGGAACGAAAGATTTGATTTAGTATACAAATTGCTGGAGGATTATACGCCGATTTGGCGTTCACGCTCCTCAGGTCATAAATGCGCACCTCCGTGTTATGTCCAAAGACAAACATTCGGGTGGATGTAATACAAAAAAATTTATCCCAAAAAAAGGAATTTACACAAAAAATGTTAATTCATAGAAATTCAAAGAGGTGGAGTGGGGATTTATACTCACTGAAATCCGGGACTGCATACGCATTATGCCAGGTCCGGATTTCTGGGGAGGATTCGTGACCGAAGTCGAAGTGGAGGTTACGCGAACCCCAAATGGCGCGAAAGTCCCTATATGCACATAAAAAAAAAAAGTATAGAATTCTATGACTCACCAGATCTAGGATATTCCACATCGTTTATGCCGCGTTGGCTCCTGCCTGAATTTAAAATTTGTTTGGTTGCCCGAGCGCGCGATTGGTAAATGGCTTTTTGCCTTTTAATGGATTTTTTTTTTTTGATTTTGTTTAATTTTTATACAAAAAAAAACACCACTTCACGTTTTAATACAGCAACGGTTTTAACTCTTCGCGCACAGGGATAAATTTATTTAATATAATTTAAACATAAAATTTTACAAGCGGGCGGCGCGCTGCAGACTTGTATGCTGCTATATGTCAATAACTATAGTCTTTCTCTACAGTTATCGCTTCTTATATAGCCGGTATCCATAAGGGACACCGTTTAATGTGCCGTTTTCTCTCGTCATCCTCAAACCAACCGCAACCATTTCCACCCTATATCCATCCTTTTCCGATTTTCACCACACTCTTACCGCTCATCTGGCAACCCTGGGAAGATGAGCTTTTTATAATTTTCCCCCATATTGGGAATTTTGCTGGTTCACTTCAATTTGACATTTCGCATTTGTTTACATTTTTATACGTGTGCGAATTTATTTCCGCAACGATTTTTTCATTTTCGCGTGATTAATTTAAATAATTTTAGTGCGCGTGTGTTCTTTTTATATAAAAAAACGGCGCGTCCCTTCAGTGGAATTTATATGCGCTCCGTTGTGCATCTGAGCTATCTGTGGTGGCGGCTACGGTGATTCTCACAACTGCTAAGACTCGTCCAAAACTTTCTCGAGGTGTCAAAAGGTGCGCTTTAGACCTAGGATCAGGACCCCGAGAGCGGAAATCCAAGATTTCATACCTGCCACAAGATATTTGCCGAGGAGTTTAAACAAATTTTCATGTGGTTGTTGGAATTTTATGGTTTGGTATACCCACCAAAAAAATGTGCCCTTATATAAGTGATTAATGCGCAAAATATTAAGAATGGTTTTTCTTTTCTTTCTTTATTTCTTTTTCAGTGCTGGCCTTAGGAGGCTCCGACTTTGGGCCGTTGCTACCGTGCTGCCATACTCGAGCGGGACAAGGTGCGCTCAAAGCCCAACGCGGGGAACACCCACACCCTGACATCCTGTTCCACAGCATTTTAATTTTATATCATGGCGAAAAGTGTTCAGTTCAGAGTTATTGATTTTCATTAAAAGTTTAATTTATTACGGAGGGTTACTCCTTTAATTGTAAAAAGCAGAGAAAACGTAGAGTTTTTCAAATTATTGTGAAAAACTTTTTGATTTGAATTTCTGTACCCAAGTTCACTATGAAAACTTAAAAATGTACACTTATTGAAAACACATTTGAATAGCAATAACCAGATTGAAAAACAACAAGGCCGTGGGCGCTGATGGATTGCCTGCGGAGCTATTCAAGTTCGGCGGCGAGGAGTTGGTAAGGCGCATGCAGCAGCTTCTTAGCAAAATATGGGCGGACGAAAGCATGCCCGACGGTTGGAATCTAAGTGTTCTTTGCCCAGTCCACAAGAAGGGGGATACTGCAAAATGCACCAACTATCGTGGAATCAGCCTTCTTAATATCGCATATAAGATCCTTTCAAGTGTATTGTGCGAAAGATTGAAGCCCACCGTGAACCGGCTGATGGGACCTTATCAGTGCGGCTTCAGACCTGGTAAATCTACCATCGACCAGATTTTCACAATGCGCCAAATCTTGGAAAAAACCCGTGAAAAGAGAATCGACACACATCACCTCTTCGTCGACTTTAAAGCCGCCTTCGACAGCACGAAAAGGAGCTGCCTATATGCCGCTATGTCTGAATTTGGTTTCCCCGCAAAACTTATACGGCTGTGCAAAATGACGTTGAGCAACACCATCAGCTCAGTCAGAATTGGGAAGGACCTCTCCGAGCCGTTCGAAACTAAACGAGGTTTCAGACAGGGTGACCCCCTATCGTGCGATTTCTTTAATTTGATGCTGGAGAAAATTGTACTAGCTGCAGAACTTAACCGCACTGGAACAATATACTATAAAAGCGTGCAATTACTGGCATATGCTGATGACATTGATATCATCGGCCTAAACACCCGCGCTGTTAGTTCTGCTTACTCCAAGCTGGAAAAAGAAGCGGTAAAGATGGGTTTGATGGTGAATGAGGACAAAACGAAGTACCTGCTGTCATCGAGCAAAGAGTCAGCGCATATGCGCCTTGGCAACCACGCTACTGTTGGCAGCCATAATTTCGAAATAGTAAAAGACTTCGTTTATTTGGGAACCAGCATCAACACTAGCAACAACATCAGCACTGAAATCCAGCGAAGAATCAATCTTGCCAATAAATGCTACTTTGGACTAGGTAGGCAATTGAAAAGTAAAGTCCTCTCTCGGCGAACGAAAATCATACTCTACAAGTCACTTATCGTACCCGTCCTGCTATATGGGGCAGAAGCATGGACCATGACAACAGCAGATGAAGCGGCTTTGGGAGTGTGCGAGAGAAAAGTTCTTCGAAAGATTTATGGACCTCTACGCGTTGGCGATGGCGAGTACCGAAGAAGATCTAATGATGAGCTTTACGAGCTATACGCAGACATCAGCATAGTCCAGCGAATTAAAACGCAGCGGCTGCGCTGGCTAGGCCATGTTATGCGAATGAAAGATGATGCTCCGGCCAAGAAAGTGTTTCTATCGGAACCCGCCTATGGAAGCAGAGGTAGAGGGCGGCCCCCACTCCGTTGGAAGGACCAGGTGGAAAACGATTTAAACTCCCTTGGTGTGACCAACTGGCGCCGGTTGGCGGAGCGAAGGAGCGACTGGCGCGCCTTGTTGGACGGCCATAACCGTTTAGACGGTTAAGCGCCAATTAAGTAAGTAAGTAAGTTGATTTTTTCTTGTATTTCGTTAGTTTTTTCAAATATAGTTCACATACTTTCACCAGTATTGAAACCTTATTGGCTCCCTCGACAAAAAATATAAGAGAAAATACAAGAAAAATACATAGAAAATAAAGTAGCGTCATATGGGAGTTTGATTTGTTTGCAATTACAGCACCATTATATTTGCAGGAGGCTTTCACAGCTACAAAAATTAAGGCGGATTTAAACAGACGCTTTGGTTGCGTTGCATTCATTAATTCATCTGTCGGGCGAAATATCGAAAAATTTACATAAATGCTTTGGTTGCGTGCCTACGCTAAACTATATTTCAAAAAACTAACGAAATACAAGAAAAATACAACCTTTCATTAAAAACAAACGAGCCAGTTTGTTTTTCGATAGGTTTTTTTGTGATTCGGCCGTTTTTTCTTTATTTTTTTCAGACAAATGAAAGTTTTTTTTTTAGTTTGAAAATTTGGTGCATAAAAACACAATTAGAATCAAGTTTCTTGTGAAAAAAGTGAACCATTAGAGAAAGAAATAATTTGCGCGTGTTATTTGCATTGTTTTATTGTTAAAAATGTTAATGTAAAAATAAAATGTAAAACATAAACAAAAACATGACAAGCTCGCTAATTATGGGGGAATAGTGGCCTCGCTTTTTCATGATAGAAATTTTTTTTGTGTTTTGAAGTTCCGATAAAGTTTCGTTAGTTTTTTTAGCTTGAAATCCAACCAAAAATAAAGCAGTGTCATATATGCTTTGGAAGTGACCAAAGCGTTTTTTATAATTTTGCCCTTATGCATTTGTGTAAACAGCCTTAGAAGTGAAATTTTTCCATGTTACACGTGTGGCGCTTTATATTTTGACTCTAATTTAAATAAATTTTGCTTTCTGTATGTTTCCGCATTGTTGCAGGCTACAAATCTAGTATTCTTATTTCCGCGGAAATATATGCAACGATTACATCTGTAAATACTACAGTTTTATATAACTATTAAATGCAACTCAGCTTGAAGTACTCTTACGTACCAAAAATGCAACTCTAGACCTGAGAGTTGCATCAGGTGAGCGAGGCTGTTTGTAGTTTTGACGTTTATCGCTTAGTTGACACACTTGATATAGGTACAGTATGATTCCGGGAAACATTTTAAAACGATGAAAAACTATAATTGTGGTAATTAAACTAAAAATGTGCTTGTGCTACGGACTTTTAGGTGTGACGTGTGTTAGCTGTTTAGGCACTTCTAAATTAACCTGGCGCATTAACTAGAGGCAGCCAAGTCCTCTTGCCACCAATTGGAATTGGAAGATTCGATTTCCAAAACTAAAAAAGGTAACGTTTTCAAGACAGTGCACAACCTAAACAAAGGTTGTATCAAAAGACGCGTGTCGAGATCCGTTTTTAGAATCTGAAAGTTGTATAGAATCGACGGGATGGCCTAGAAGGTTTCAGGTGGTCATACTAAATCGCTCCCGGGGAGTATCCTTATCGCTACAACCAAAGCAACATTATTTACTCTCTGCTTTTCATTCATACGTATGTGTATTTTTAAATAATAAAAGAAATGTTATATTCTAATATATATCATCTCTGCCGGGGTGCCATTCAGCTCAGGATATGCCAAAACAACAAGAAACCTACAATTAAGTGCAGATTCACGTGTCATTTGCCAAGGATTTACCGGTAAACAAGGTACTTTCCACAACCAACATGCTTTGGAATACGGTACAAAATTGGGTGGATGTATTTTCCCAAAAAAGGGTGGAACTACGCATCTTGGTTTGCCAGTATTTGCTTCGGTAATTTATATTGGTTTGTATTGATTAAAAATTGCAATAGTAGATAATGTAATGTGAATTAAAATTGAATAGGTAGCCGAAGCAAAAAATGCAACTGATCCGCATGCAACTGTTGTTTATGTGCCGCCACCGGGAGCTGCTGCTGCTATCATAGCAGTATTACAAGCACGACATTTCTTTGATTGGTTGCATAATCGAAATTGTGCCCTAACATGATATGGTTCGCGTTAAGCACGCTATGTTAAAGCAAAATAAATCTCGTCTAGTCAGGCCCGATTGTTCAGGATCATCGCACCAGAAAGGGTAAGTAAATTGCCTACCATATTAAATATATAAACAACATGTATGAATTTGTTAGTGATAATTTGTCATGCTTTTGTTGATAATCAACTGAAGAAGGCAAATACCAAAGAGTTCGAAGTTCATGTAAATACCAATTGATTTCTTTAAATAGCGTTTGGAGAACAAAACCCATATGTATGTATGCATACAACTGCATAGAAAGGGAGGGATTAATTAATTATGATCAGTAGATTTATAGGATTTTTATTATTTTCCCTGCGTCGTCGTTGCCATTACATTGCGTTAAGAGAGGACATCAACACCTTACCCACAACCAGTTAAAATTTTAGTATATTTTGCTCTTTCCATTACTGATTCAAAACGTGGGAAGTTATATATGTAGCATTCCATGGAGAATGGTAAATTTTAGCAGACTTTCGCATTGCGGTCATTATTAATATTCAATCCCTAGAAGGTTCAATGTAGTCATATCAATAGGTCCGGAGATGGTCGGGTTAGTACCTCAATGGTGCTTGTTACCGGAACGTAGATAGATAATTTATTGAGGATTGCACAGTGACTTGCACATCTCCTTCACAGCACCTCATCGTAGCCGACTTCTTTGATGAACTCTAGCAGAGTTCTTGGCTTGAGGGATTAAATGTGGGAATGCACTGGCCATGGTGAGCCCATAAAACTTAGCCCTACTTCTCCCTCCCCCCCCCCCCCCCCCCTTCTCCTAATAAATGCCCCTGTGAGCCAACTGACAGGAACGGCTCGGGATCGATGGGTCATGCAGTTCCTGTGTCTCGTTCCCGGTTGTCCGCCTGCTCTTGTTGTAGCAGTGCTTCGCCCCATCCAATAGGTGCGACAGATCACAAATTGTCATCAATGTCCTCTAACGGGAGTCCAAGGAAACAGAAAGTTTCAACAGGGGTGGACCATAATGAGAGGAGTGTTAGAGGCGTTGGTTCCACAATACAGCTAAAGAGATGGTTGGTGTCATGTGGGGACATATTATAAGCAGGACATATGTTTTGTATGTCGGGGTTGATTCTGGATAGGTAAGAGTTTAACCTGTTACAGTATCCAGATCGAAGTTGGGCTAGAGTGACTCCCGTTTCCTTAGGGAGAGTGCGTTCCTACTCTGCTAGTTTTTTTCTTTGAGTACAGGATTCACCGGGCAATTCCTGGCATAGAAGTCCGACGGCTGTTTGTGGAGTTCACTCAGGACCTGCTTGTGTTTTTCAGCTTCATACGGCTGTGTTCTCAGGTGCCGTATTTTCTCATAATGTAATGAGGGCGTGAACAACAAGAGGCCACACAAGATTTGTAAAAGTTACGAGGACGTCGGGTTTTGGGGTCAAGCCCAAAGCAACCTGTCCGATGCAACCATCCCTTGCACGTGACACACTGACAAGAGTATGACCGGGGTCACGGACACGGATTGGGTTCGATACCTTCCCGGAGGAGGAGAGTATGGCGCAGACCCGCTGCATGGATCTGCTGGGAGGATGATAATTTGTGGGAGGGACGCAACAAACTAAACACTAGAGTCCGTCTGCTCATTACCCTGTACTCCCCTGTGGCCTGGGACCCAGTGCAACCGTACTACGTTGTGCACCCAAGGACCAGTGCTGACTTTATTTCAAACGCCACAATTGCCTTTAGTGGGGCCTGACTGTCTGACTGAGTATGGCAATTGTTTCATTGGAGTATAAGCGCTGAAGGTTCAGCGAATACTTCCACTTGAAAGTTGCTTTTAGAGGTACTGATATTTTGGCTCTGGGTCCGGAGACTCTGGCTTCAATCCCCTCTGGCGTCTTCGAACCAGGGCCGTAGAGAGAAAATCCGGGCCCGGGACTAAAAAAATTTACGGGCCCCCTATAAAAAATCCACTAATACATTTGATTAACGTGAATTAATGACGTTTCATTCATAAATCATTATTGATGGATTACATCAAAAAAAATTTTTGCCACATCAACTAAATGATTTTTGGCTAAGAGCTGACAATAAAATTAACACAGAATATTTACTATTTGTTTTATTTTATTGTAACGTAGAAATAAAATTCTCTTTTAACAGCCACATATTATTTTAAATAATCTTTTCTAGTTATTTGGTAATATTTTCATACATTTCTGATAAATTTAATGATGATTATAAATTTTAATTATTCAATATAGAATGTTCGGATATCAAAGAGTGGCTTTACTTGCTTTTTTCGCTGCAAAATTTTTTATAATAATATCAAAATTTAACTGTCTTTCCAAAACGGATGCAACACAAAGCGTGGCAAGTCCTAAAACTCGCTCTTTAGATGAACACGATCTATGAAAGTCTTTCATTCTTGAAAGGACGCTGAAGGAACGTTCTGCACTAGATACAGTGACAGGTAAAGTGCAAAAGGTACGTAAACCAATACAAAAGTTGGGGGAAAATTGTATACATATTTTGAAAATAGACGGCATTTAGCAATTCCAATGGTGACAGACCTTTATCAAAATTTGCTTCGTAAATGTGTTTCAAGTGAACTATTTCACATTCTAAGCTTTGAGAAATATCCGACTTGTATCGCTCGCCCGAACAGTAGTTTCATCCATGTCTTAAATTGCCACAAAAAGGAAAACTTTTCCTTCAAATTTCTTATAGCTGCAAATCGTTCAGTAATGCCAGTGATTACCGAATCAACGATCACCAAGAATGTATTGTTTTTGAAATCAGACCCTGAATCATCCGTAATCATCTCATTTAAATTATCTTCAGAACGCCTTTTGGGTTTTCTCTTTCGAATGTCCGGAAACTTTGGCGAGATGATCAATTGAATAGCAACTGTTTTGCATTCGTTTAAAATTGTTTCCCATTGGTTCCTGATCAACTTCAAATCAGCTAATAAGGCATCTAGATTTCGGACCTCAACATCTGTGGTGGCGTCACTCGCTTGGAGGACCACGCTTCTTTCATTAATGGTAGGGTTTTGAACCAAATTCAGGACAGCAAGATACATTCGAACTTGTGGATGTACTTGAGAATGCCGGTAACATCGCCGTATGCTTGCGCAGTCAAATTTGGCTTTTGGCTGAAAGACTATGAAGAGAGCTAGGTAGATTTTTTTTTGAGGATGTCACATCGTTGTGGAGTGCTGCCGAAGAAAATAATTGCAGCCGTACATGGAACTTGGGATGGGGAGGAAGGTTTAATGTGGTCACATAAATCGTTCCCGAGAAGGTCGGGCTACCACCTTAATGGTGCTGTGGTACCGGAGCGTACCGGATCTGTATCCGGCAAAGGACCATCACATCGATAATACTCCTCAAAGCCTTCGGGGAGTAACCTTATCGCTACAACAACAACAACAACAATAGAGGTACTCCTACCCCAGAAAATGGTCAACATTTATAGTGCATACAAAGAACATTTCAACTCACCAAATTCACTCATATTAACAGAGTATATGTGGAACTTAAGAGCGAATTGAGAGTTTCACAAAGTTGCACTGCCACACCGCCATTTTATACAGGGTAAAAGTGTAACGCTTTTGCGTTGCGAGCAGGCAAGAATTTTCACAAAAGAACGGAATACCCCGTAAAGGCGTAGCGTGTTTTTTAGAATAGAACAACAACGCTTGCGTAACACTTTATCCAGAAAAGAAAACGCTATCATAGCTGCCGGTTGCACAAGGCGAGTAATCAGCATTCGAGTTTTTGTCGAGAATGTGACGTAGTGCTCCGTTGTAAGCTCCTTTCATATTGGCGCCGTTATCGTACCCTTGTGCACGACAATCTTCAATCATGTATGGCAAATTAGATCAGCGATTTTCTGAGCAGTTTTTTGGTTACAATTCACGAAAGCCAAAATCTGTTCTGGAATTGTAAATTTGTTGCTTTCGAATTGAAATGGAGTGAGCGCAAAATGAACGTAGTCAACGTGACTAGCATCAAGCATAGCATCAACGATAATAGCAAAATACTTAGCTTTCTTGCCTTGATCTAATAAAGTTTCCCTCACATGCTTTGCACAAATTACTATAAACTCGTTCTGAATGTCTGGGGAAAGATAGTGAACTTGTAAACGTTTGTGCTGCTATTGTGAAATCCTAACTTTCTCCAAATGATCTCTAAGTATCGGATCATAATGGCTTATGAGATCTCAGATGCCCAAAAAATGTCCATCCTTTCGCTTTTTGAAAAAAAAAATAGTGTTCAAAATTCTATATAAAATTTCTTTCCACTTTTGAGTTTCAGTGATTAGCTGTTCATTGATAAGTGTATCAATTGTAGCCTCCTTTCAAATTAGGTTTTGTAAAGATCGCCATTGAATATAACATTTAATGTGATCTTCAGTATTTTCGTGTGATGGCAGTTTAGCGTATAGCTTCTTCCATACCTGGAATTTCAAATATTCGCCAGGACAACAAATTTTAGGTCGATTTAAAGTATTGGTGCTTAACAGACGACATGGTAGGCAATAAAAAGCATTGCTACTGGCACTCCACACCAACCAGTGACGCTCCACTTTCTCTCCATTTGGCAAGATTCTGTTTAACAACGAGGTAGGAAATGCCTCGTCATGACAATCACGTGGAAAAATAACAGGGCACCTTTGATGACCTCGACGAATTATTTCGTTGACTTCTTCAGATCGCAAAAACTCATTATTCACGGTACCGATATCGAAGTCGTTTAAATAATCTAGACTTTGATACAGAGTTGGTGGTATTGTTGGAAGGCTTTTTGAAGATGAACCTTCATCAGTGTTACCACGAAAACTTTACGATTTCGGATTCACATATATTTTTGTTTGTTATTTTTATTGTCTCCTCACTGTTCGAGGGACCAGGTAAAAAATCATTATCAATATTCGTTGCTTTTGAAATTCGGCTTAAAATTTCCACATGGAACAACTAAAGACTCCTGAATTAAAAAAAATGTCTTAGTACATCTAAATCGCGGGCCCTCCGAGAAATACCGGGCCCCCTGAGAAATATCGTGCCCTGCGCTTGCCAGGCTAAGGCTCCAGCTATTAGGAGTGATAAAGCTGTCAGATCTAGAAGCAGCAAGTGGCTTAAGTCCTAGGAAGCTTCTAGTATTTGTCAAGAGGACGGAGTTTTTTATAACATAGGTCCTGGTTCTTGATAGGGTTTTCAGCTTGGTCGTTAAAACAAATTTCTGGTAACACTACGGACTCATTCAGTCTATGTGAGATCCTCATGAACCGGCAACTTCAACCTAACCTATATTTTGTGTTTTGGTTTTTACTTTAGAATCTACCGGTTAAGTAAGCGATATCAGCTAACTAAGCGCCTTCAAATGTAGATCCATAAAGAACATGAGGTCGCCATAGCCTCGGCTGTTAAAGAAACAGGATTCGCCACGGGTAGGTGACATTGACAGTTGGGTTGGAGAGCCTATATATTGCGCTGTCAACCCATTGAAAGGATTGCGCTACCAAACCCCTTGAATCAATTTGGTATTTTAGTCGCCTCTTACGACAGGCATAGCTACCACGGGTATACTCTAAGCCCACTAACCCGCTGGAGCCATGAGAAGCGTGAGTGCACTTTGGGTGTCGCAAGGCAAGTTCCGTCGTGCCTGGTGTTGTTGGGTGAGCGGCCAGGCAAGGCAGCAGGGTACACATGCACGATTCAGGAGGATACCCTCGCTGAACCCAGAAAATCTGGGAAAATTAGATGTACTGCTCAGATCCAGCAAACGAGTATGTTCTGAACTGGCATATGATAAACTTGCAGACAACCAAACGTTTACTTTCCTGTCCAAAAGGGAATTTGTGCTCGGCACTGCTGCTAAAGAAAAATAGACGTAGTCATATCAATTCGTTCCCGGGTTACTGGGGGAAAGCAGTTTTAGCATTACTTTGCCCGTTTCAATTTGCACATCCATTCAAAAAATTTCGCATAATGGATTAAACAGTCATCTGCATTTATTCGTTTTTGTTTTTGTAGCACGCCTAATTTACTATCTATTACCCCAACATCTATCAATTATCCCTTGTTATAATCTTCGGGTACCCCCGCTACCGGAAGATGCCTTGGCATGGTGGAAGTTCACTTGAATTTATTTTACAGGTCCTGATTCTGGTTATCTGAAATCCCCTTGAGTATCTTGTATTTATTAAGCACTTCCGGTTATATTAAAAACTTATTATCTATCCTTACTGATATTCGTTTCTTTTTCATTCTAGGTAATTCGATTTGACGATGTGGGCATAGCAATATTCCAGCTGTGGCTGTAAGAAGAACGTACATTTGCTCAAACTACAAGAAAACTGCGACAACTGTCCCTCGGCCTTTTTAGTATCACATATAAGACCCTACCACGCATATTATGGAAAGGGTCAAGTTCAAAGGCTCAACATCACCTGCAAATCGACTTTGATAGCACGTAATGGGGCTGCATATATTCCGGTATTATATCTACAACACTCATATCTAAGCAAACTGATACTAACAACATCACTCGCGCAGGAAAAATTGAGCACCATCAGTGTGAGCTTCGAAACTCAAAATGGTTTCAGAAAGGGCACGACCACGAATGAGTTTATGTCTTTACATATGTAGTTTGTACATATAAATATGCACATATGCAAGGTTTACTAGAAAATTAAGGAAATTATTTGTAAAAACCATTGTATACATAATTTATTCATAATTAAATATTATTTAAACAAAAGGGACGCGTTTCATTCATATAAAAAGCGAATTGACAGAAGGTAACCGGTGCGGGTAACCGATAGGCCAGTTACCTGTGTTGTTGTTGTATATGTTTTGGTTAGCGATAACGAAAACATACCTAATGAAGTAACTTAAAAATGTAAATAAAATCGAGCGAGAAGGAATGTCGAAAACACAATAGGTAAGAGCGAGAAAGCGAGTCACACGTACACTATTTTGAGAGAGCGCATGGGTTACCTTTTTCACGACAGCAATGTAAAAATCATTAAGACGATAATTGGTGACCAAGTTATTCGTAACGATTAAGTAATCGATTAGGTAACGGGTACCTGTCTTGTAGGGTTGTGATTTGTGTGCTAGAGCTGGATTTCGATTCGACCCTTAATCGATTTAATCGATGCTTTTCGACAACATGCTAGAGCTGGATTTCGATTCGATTCGTAATCGATCTTTTTTTTAGAAATGTAGAATCGATTTAAAAAAAAAATTGTTCGATTCTTTAGCCATCGAAGTTTTCGTTATTATATACTTTACGGACACTTGAGGAAATACATATTCTGTAATTTTTGTTAAATTTAGCTTATTGTGTTTGTGGCTTCGAGAGAAAGGAGAATGATAAAGACATTTCTTCGCACTTCTGGCAAGCAATATATTGAACATGTGTTTATCTATTTTGTGGTATGATATGTGTTCAGTACGAAATGAAAACTAATTAATACCACATTTTTAGATTCTAGTATGCCAATTGAAAGTGACCCTGAAGAGGAATTCAATCTTATAAGTAATCCAAAGATGCGTAGATCTGTTGTCTGGAAGTACTTCAGTCAAGTGCAGGGCGATTCTGCGAAATGCAAATTGTGCGGAAAAAATGCAAAACAGGTGGAAATACAACCAATTTGTTAAATCACTTGAAGCGGTCACATCCAACGATGATGGAAATGTCTTGATCAACAGCTCCTATAGAATCTTTTTTTGAACCTAATAACAACAACATAAGGAAGTCTCAGTCTGTAGATGAGCGAAAAAAACAACTGGATTGTGCTTTGATTAGAATGATTGCCACAGATATGCACCCCTTTAGTATTGTCGAAGATAACGGATTCAGATCTGTTATGGATACGCATTTACAACGGAGCAGTAAGGAAGGCGGTCGGCATGATGTAGTGGTGCACAGTGGCTAGTCATTGTCGGCTGGGGCGGGTCCTTGCCAACCTTACTGTTCCTGCGCCATAAACAGAAAAAAGTTCCTATCATGCCTATCAAGACGAGCAGCTGTCAAATCCAAAAACCCTGGCAGAAGCGCAGAGACCGACTCAAAACGCTTATCAATACAAAATAAAACAACATCCGGCTGAACCGGATGTCACGGACAGACCGTTAACATTCCAAAAATTTAAATTCAAATTCAAAAAAAACTGACGCAAAAAAGTACTACCGAACCGGACATGGCCGGTTACTCACGCTGAAAATCAAATTCAAAAAAAACCGCTGAAAAACCAAACAATAACAAAAAAGCTGAAAAAATTAAAAATAAAAAAGAAAAGGGCCGAATATACATAGGGGGCGCCGCGGGTGGTGTTGCGACGCCCGGTGCTTAGTCCCACCCTCAAAATCCATGGCCACCGACGCACCTAAAATTTCGGTGGCCCCTTACCTGTATACCTTAGGTGCCCTCTAAAAGAAAGGAGACCTCAGCATTCCCATTTACAATTTAGATTTATTGACAGTTCATACTAATTAATAACTTATGCATTAAATTTTTAGGATTCTATCGAGAATTTCTAAGTTTCACATGTGATGCTAGAGTTTACGTTTATTCCGAATTACATTTACATCGCATACAATTATTCGGATTCAACTCCTTATATGTCTTACAGCCTAGTGGTTTCGTATATAGTGTAGAAAATATTTTGAATGTACTAAATATCTTTTGGTTTTTAATTACTAGTGCAATTACATTAAATTCATTTTTATGTATTTCATTTAATTTGGGGAATTCTTCCTCTTCTTCCTTTTTTTTTTTTTTGCAAGGGTTTATTCGCGACGTTATTTGAAAATACAAAAAAAAAAAAAAACGTCTGAAACGAGTTTATTGTTCCGGGTTCAAAAGGACCTCGCTCCCCAACCCCTGTTGCATCTAGGTTATAACTCTCGCAGAAAGGCCTATGTCGCTAATGTGTAATGCATTACCCATTTACATGGCTTTCGCAGGTAAGTATAAAAAAAAATTTATGGTTCCGAGTGACACATTCAAATATGTAAGGTATTATATATATACTAGTGACACTATTCTGTAACTCGACTGGAATAATATTATCTGCAGAACTCACACTTTCATAATTTTGGTTTTCTATTTCTTGACTGTATTGACCTTTCACAAGCTTTACAGAACAATGGTTCTTATTCGCAAGATTGCAGAACGGGTTTTACATTGCACTTATCCGACGGGTCAACAGAGTTAAGAGCACCAAAGTGTCCGAATGCATATACCGTACGTTCGAATCGAGTTACAGAAAGGGGTCTTTAGGTTCATTAAGCGTGCTTGGAATGAATTACAAAAATTTGAAACGATAATCTGTAAGTGACGAATTTTATCACTTCACATAGATACATAATACAATTTCACCGAGTTGGAACGGACTCACCCAGTTTCAAACGTTGTTGTTGTAGTTGGTGTTGGTACTGTTGTTGTTGCTGTTGCTGCTGCTGAACCTGCTGCTGCTGAGTGTGCGTATGTTGCTCAGATGTTGCTGGCTGGCGTTGATGAGGTGTGATTATCGTGCCATTAGGTAGAATGTTATAGGGCAATGCTTGACCATTGGACACCACCCAATATTTGCTCAGCTCGTTTAGATGATGGTTTTGCGTTTGTTGTTGCAATTGTAATTGTTGCAATTGTTGTGTATCATTAATATGTTGCTGTGGTGAATGGCGCTGTGTTTGTTGATATGTCACTCTAGGAGTGGTACGTCTGGCGTCTTGGCATATGACGGTGCCGGGGTCACTGGATATGGTTGGTGCTATTGCAGTTGGTGTGGATGGAAATGACACCGCTAAGCCAACACCACTATTGCTAAGTTGAGGAACCGTGTATATTACGTGGCAATCGTTGGGAATATTCCAACATTCCCGCGCTCCTCGCATACGCGGAGAAGGCAACGCCGATGCCTTCCAATTACTATTTAGTAGTATTCACGATGTTCGGGAATTTAGCACGTCCTGAGAGTAGGTTAAAACGGTTTCAACGTGGCCACCGGCTAGCTGACTTCGTTTTTAATTGAATTCACTCATTTCGGAGACAATTTTCGGGTTAAAACGTTAAAATGTAAACTTCCCGTATGTAGCTCCTTAGCCTTTCAAAATTTGGCTATGTATATAAGCACGGCTTTGAGGAATTCCGAAAATACGATGAACATATGTAGAGGAGTGTTTTACGATTGCTATAAACCGCCCAAATTTTGATGGTGAACTATCTGTATTTGAGAACGCGCTCGTCAGTTCCACCAACTATATGTGGATGCACTTAAGTATCCTGTAATTTTTCACTTGACCACTTTTTGGTCACGAGGGTTGTGTGCTCTACCGCTTCAGACCGCCAGCAAAAAGGAAAAGAAAGTTTTTTCTTCCTCGGAAACTCGTGGTGGTTTTTTCCTTCTTCTTTTTTTCTTTTTTTTCCGTCTTCTAGTGATGGCCGGTCTGTCTGTTCCCTTCTTTTTCGATATTTTTCATCGCAACCCTTTCCACATCGCTAGGTGTGTTCCCGTGAACACGCTCCCAAGTGGGTCGTAGCCGTAGACCGTAGCAGCAGACCGTAACAGATCTTTTACGCAATGCTTGGATCCTTGGTATGTTTTGCCTTCACGAGTAACATTAAGAAACACACTTTTAACAAATATATAAAATCAATACTTTTTATGATGTAGACAGCAGCAAACACGAAAACAGAAGTGGCAATTTTTATGAAATTTCGTCAATTAAATTCCTTATTCCTTTTTATTTTCAACAAGCTAAGAAAATACTTCCATAAAGTTTTTAACTGAAACTACACAAACCAAGACATAAATTGCGGTATGTTGTCAATTGAAAGTTCCGTATATCTCATTGATTAAAAAGCTGCAAAACATATACTGAGAACATGTTACCTTACGTATGTAATAAATACTTTCTTTTTATATGACGCTGAACATAGATCGATTCTAATGCCGTAAACGAAGCGAGCACATTATACATAGTAATAATAAGTATTAAAGAAGAAAATGTATTGGTTAATGTTCCCAAGATTGCTTTCACTACATTTTGAAATAAAAGATTAAAAAAAACGCAAAAAGTTGTTATGGAAACGCATCTACAGTGGAATCAGTAAGGAAGGCGGTCGGCATGATTTTGTGGTGCACAGTGGCTAGTCATTGTCGGCTGGGGCGGGTCCTTGCCAACCTTACTGTTCCTGCGCCATAAACAGAAAAAATGGTCATATCATGCCTATCAAAACTGAAAGCTGTCAAATTCAAAAAAAAACCTAACAGAAGCGCAGAGACAACTCAAAACGCTTAAAAATTCAAAATAAAACAATATCCGGCTGAACCGGATGTCACGGACAGACCGTTGACATTCAAAATCTAAATTCAAAAAAATTCAAAAATTTAAAATTCAAAAAAAAATAACCGCAAAAAAAAATTACCGAACCGGAGATGACCGGTTACTAACAGTTTAAATCAAACTCAAAAGAAACGCTGAAAAATTAAATAACAAGAAATCTGAAAAAATTAAAAATAAAAAAGAAAAGGGCCGAATATACATAGGGGGCGCCGCGGGTGGTGTTGCGACGCCCGGTGCTTATATCCCACCCTCAAAATCCATGGCCACCGACGCACCTAAAAATTCGGTGGCCCCTTACCTGTATGCCCTAAGTACCTTCTAAAAGAATGAAGATGCCAACACTCCCATTTTAATTACAGTTCATTTATTTATACATTTTAAATCCAAGGCATTACCTAATATAATACACTAATTCGAACATAAGTATGTCGTTTTAATAAGGTCACTGAGCTCATTTTATTTTCTATCCTTATGTTGACGTATTTAAGTGGGTTACAATAAATTCCATTTAATTTCGCTAATACGTAAGAGAATGCAAGAAAATTGTCTTTAATTAAATAAGTCAACTGAAACTACGCTCCAGTAGAGTTAGACTGCAGAGTCCCAAATGCGACAACGCTCGCCCGTGAGCATCAAATTTATATGTACGCACTATTTATATATATATATATATATATAGACAAGGAAGGAAAATAAAAGGAACCCAACCCCTTGGACTGCGAAGCTTCTTAACTAAATGGTTAGGTACAACTTACAAATTTTGGTGGTCTAACCTAATCTTAGAATACTATCTGGAACTTCTATGATTGCACTTAAATTGCATACCAATGTTTTATGTTCTGAATGTAAAACATACTTTATCTTTTTGCAAGTTCAATTGTATTAAATTCATTTTCATTTGTCTTATCTCGAGTCTATGGAAATTTGATTGCCACACCAATAGATATGGTCGGGCAAAACTCTCGTAACAATTTAATAAGCTTTTATAGCTTTAGTCTTCGTTGACACATACTAACTTGTGCCGTGTGATCATATAGAGAAAGCAATTTATGAACTTTCAGGTGACGTTTCAGTCGCAACAGTATAGTGGAGCAGTAAAAAAAAATATTTCAAAAAAAAATTATAGAAAGAGTTTATTTGTTCATGATCACAAAGACATAAATCCTCTATTTCTTGTTGCGACTAGATTCTAATTTCTCGCGGAAAGGCGTATGTCGCTAATGTGTAATGCATTACCCATTCGCATGGCTTTCGCACGTATGTATATAAAAAAAAATATGGTTCCGAGTGACACATTCAAAAATGTAAAGTACTATATATACTAGTGACACTATTCTGTAACTTGACTTGAATAAAATTATTTGCAGAACTCAAACTTTTATAATTTTGGTTTTCTATTTCTTGACTGTATTGACCTTTCACAAGCTTTACAGAACAATGTTTCTAATTCGCAAGATTACAGAACGGGTTTTACATTGCACTTATCCGACGGGTCAACAGAGTTAAGAGCACCAAAGTGTCCGAATTCATATACCGTATGTTCGAATCGAGTTACAGAAAGGGGTCTTTAGGTTCATTAAGCGTGCTTGGAATGAATTACAAAAATTTGAAACGATAATCTGTAAGTGACGAATTTTATCACTTCATATAAATACATAATATAATTTCACCGAGTTGGAACTGTCTCACCCAGTTTCAAACGTTGTTGTTGTAGTTGGTGTTGGTACTGTTGGTGGTTGTTGCGCTCTGGCCCGAGGTGATCGAGTGAACCGGGTGGCAATGAAACTTCGTGTTGACTTTTATGACCCGGATGACTTGGTGCTAATTTCGGCTTTCGTTGTATTATGCTGCAGCGTACTGCTAGCCCTGGAAGCGGAGGTGGTGTTGGATGTTTTTCCAAAAGTGGTGGTGTACTTCGTAAACGTAGGGAAGGGGGTTTATCTTCGGGCCCCAGGGGTTCTCATCCCAATTAGTCTAGTGCCTTCTGAATCCGAATCGGAATCACTAGTACTTTCCTCACTAGGTGTGGCTGTGAGACGCCGACCTACTTCAACTGGATATTCTATACGTTGGGTTTGTGCCAACACAACACGCCCGTTGTAATGTTTATTACCACCCAAAATAGACGAGACGAAAAGAGGTTTGTCGGAATGGACTGTGTCGGTACTTTGCGCTACCGACTCTTCCTAGTTTTTGGACATTCACTTGAATACAGGTAGTAGATAACGTAGTACCTCCTGTTACTTTGGCGTCGCGCTGAATTTCTGCACCGATACTATCACCACGGTATTTTTGCTGCGTTGTAATTCGCTAGTGATTATTGCCGCCACCGTTTTCTTCGCGTTACACTCCTTAATTAAACGCGCCCTTCGCACAATCAATGCATCTGAGTTTCGCCACTCATATATTTATGAACAGCATATGGATTCTAATGTATTTGTAACGTCTAGATAATTCTTAATGCTTAAATATTTTAATGGTTATGCTTAATTTTCGCACTGAAAGTTTCACTCGGCTCGTGGAAAAACTTGATTGCTTGGTTTTTCTTGCCTAGCCTTTTTTTTCTTTTTTTCTCGTCTGTATCGGGCGGAAACTCATGGTAGAAGAAAAAATTTTTCTTCGTCATGGCCGGTCTGTCTTTTCCTTGTTTTCGATATTTTTCATCGCAACCTTCGCCACATCGCTAGGTGTGTTCCCGTGAACACGCTCCCAAGTGGATCGCAGCCGTATACCGTAGCAGCAGACCGTAACAAACCTGCTTCGCTTAGAAGGCCCGACGATGGAGCGAACAGGAAACCGGATCCGCTGTGGGAAGCCACTGCCAGGGGCCTCCAATACCAATCAACGTGGGGCACGACTCACCCCTGAGATAAGAGTCTCAAAGTCCTACTACGAAGCTAGCCGGGCAACATAGGTCCATCAAAAAAAAAGTTAAGTCAAATTTGGGAAGTAATTCTGTTTCCTAGTTTAAAAGGGCTTTGCGGCAATTAGACATTTGTTATGGAGAACTCGTCAAAACTCCGAAAGGTTTTAGTGGTTATCGCCCCCACAAAAGGCAAGACAAAAAAAGTATAGACATTTTGATATGGAGAACTCGTCCAAACTCCGAAAGGCTAGTCCGACCTAAGCGTGGACTGCCAGGGTGTTCACGGTCCTCGGTGAGTACGCGCGTGAACATCCTATGAGGTCAGTGCTCGGGGAGAATACTGGGCGAGATGTCCCCGACCGCCAAAACGCCCAAACAAAAAAAAAGTCCAATTGGTGGGTATATAAAAAAAAGTCCAATTGTAATTTGGCAAGGAAACGTTTTCTAGTTCATTGCGGGCGAATGTCCGACGCGTGAAAGCGACCTATCAATTTCCCGCTTAGGTCCTCGAGATCATACAATGCGTTGCCTATTTTTCGAGGCACGCGACACTTCAGGTATTTGGGTAGGAATTTGGCATTTATGCCCCGTTTGAAATTACTTAATGCAAAGTTTCTCCGAAAAACTTCCTGACCTTCCTTATAGTTGACTTGTCTAGAGCGCATGTTATAGGTGGTTACTCCCCTATCCTTGGCCTGATCTAAATTTCTACGGATCTGCTCACGAACATTAGTCAACTTGTCAGCTCGGCTTACTACCGTAACCTGGTCTTCTCGAAGGCTGCCGAGTTTCCCTAAAATGTTGTACGTTGAGGCATGCTGGACCATGTTTTGGCCATATAATGCAAAGTATGGAGAACACTGAATCGCCGTATGAAAATCACTTCTCAAAACTGATAGAATCTCGGGTATATGATTATCCCAATTAGTGTGGTCAGGTTTATCCTTCAGGAAAATCCTAATCTTAGAAACAATTTCTCTATTGACGCGTTCGGATGCGTTCGCTTGGGGAGAATATAGCCCCGTCCTCACGTGCGTCACCCCGTAATTTACAAAAAATTGGTTCATTTCCTTCGAGATAAACTGTTTACCATTGTCACTGTGAATAAACTCAGGGACCCCTACAGCCGGAAAAATTTCTGAAGCGAAGTAATTTATAACGTTTACAGTGGTGGCTCTCTGCATGGGCTTTAGCCAAACGTATTTTGAAAAATGGTCTAGGACTATGAAAAGAAATTGATTTCGCCGCTTAGATCTCGGATACGGCCCTAGAAAGTCGCAATACAACCGCTGAAATTGCCTTTCGGATTCAAAGGTACTCCCTGTAGGTGGTCTCGACTGCTGATTGGTGGGTTTTACCGTTTTGCAGGTGTCACAACGCTGGACGTAGTCCCTGACGTCCTTAGCCTGCTGCGGCCAGAAGTACTTCTGCCTAACACGTTCTAAGGTTTTCTGCCATCCGCCATGGTAACTCCGATTAGCGTCATGTGCTAATCTCACTGCTTCCTCAGTCAACCCTTTTGGCAACCATAAACGCCACAGCGAGTCTTCTTCCCCTTCCATCCCCTTACGAAACTTAACTCTTTTGAAAATTACACCGTCCACAACTCGTAAATCCGGAAGTGATTCCTCGTTTTCGGTGACGGTCCGAATTAAGTCTAAATATTCGTTGCTGCTAAATTCGGGAGAGACTAAGTCTATTTCTCCGGGTGTGGTAGTGAAAGTTAACTCGTCCACATCAAAGCGCGACAGCGCGTCTGGTACTACATTCAGGGTGCCCTTACGATGTTCCATTTTAAAGTCGTATCTTTGCAGTAAGAGTGACCATCTCGCCAACCTCCCGCTCAAATCTTTTTGTGTCATCAACCACTTGAGACTGGAGTGGTCCGTAACAATCCGAAAAGGTAATCCTTCGACATAGGGTCGGAAACGCTTCACGCTAATTATGGCTGCAAGACATTCCAGCTCGGTTACTGTATAATTGCGTTGAGCATTATTCAGCTTTTTCGACACGAACGCGATTGGATGCTCAGCGCCCTCGTCATCGACCTGGAACAACACTCCGCCAACACCTACTTTGGAAGCGTCGCATTGTATTACGAATTCCCTTGAAAAGTCTGGTTGGGTCAAAACAGGGGCGGAACTCAAAGCTACTTTTAGCTTTTCGAAGGCCTCTATAGCTTCAGAGGTAAGCTTGAACGGGCCTGCTGACTTACGAAGACAGTCGGTCAAGGGACCTGCCAAGTCAGCAAAATTGGTAATAAACGATCGGTACCAATTCGCCATGCCCACAAACCTACGCACTTGCCGAGGGGATTTAGGGATCGGGAAGTTTTGCATTGCTTCTATTTTTCCCGGATCCACTTTCAGACATCCGCTGCCTATGAAGTACCCTAAGTAGCGTATTTCCTTCTGACAAAATTTACTTTTTTCCACATTTATTGTCAGACCTGCGTCTCTCAAACATTTGGCCACTTCCGCTAGCAATTCCAGGTGGTCTTCAAAGTTAGTACTACACACCATTAGATCGTCCAGGTAGACAAAGACGTTCTCTCGCAGACGCGAAGGGATTGCCTTGTCCATCAGCCGACTCATAGTCTGCGGTCCATTGCACAGACCAAATGGCATTACTTTGAAGTGGTACAGAGGCCTCCCCGGAACTGCGAATGCTGTTTTTCCTTAGAGGACTCTGTCAATTTGATCTGGAAGAACGCGTCCTTCAGATCAATGCAACTAATAAAATGCGTGTCCTTGAGTCTGCTCAATAAGCCGTTGATATGAGGCAGGGGGTACGAATCCTTCTTAGTCACCGCGTTGACCTTCCTCGAATCTATGCACAGCCTAACTTTACCTGGTTTCCGGACCAGTACTACAGGACTACACCACGGGGAGTTGGATTTTTCTATAACTCCTAATTCGAGTAACCTGTCTAGTTCTCTAAAAGCTTCGGCTTGCCTCGGTGGCGAAAGAGGGAAGTGTTTGCTTTTTATAGGTACAGCATCACCGGTGTCGATGTGATGCTCCACTAATTCCGTTTGCCCTAGGCCTAAATTTTCGTACGAAGGAAACGTCTCGATGACCTTTTGCAATTCTAATTTTTGCGTTGGCGACAATTCGTGCAGGTTAAGTTCTTCTTCCTTCTCAAGTCTAACCTCTAAACACTCTACGCTTGGGAATATTTCGGGAGCTAACGCAAATGCTCTCCAAAAATCTACCCCGAAGTATGCTTCTTGGAGCAATGAGGGAACAAGGTAAAAACGAATAATCTTTGTGATATTTTTAAAAGTGACCGGTAGAGATACTGAGCCTAAAATTTTTTTCTTGTTGCCGCCTGCGGTATATACGAACGCATGTAAGGGCTGATATTCGAAGCCGTTATCCTTTAGGAATTCTAATCCATTTTTCCCTAAGATGGAGACGTTGGCTCCCGAGTCCAACAACCCTACAAGAAAACTATTTTTAATTTTAGCCTTTACTAAAGGCCTTTCGTCCTCTGTAAGCGTTAACGTGGTGGCTTGCAGCAATCTACGCTCCTGTACTCTCCTGTGGTATCTCTTCCTACACTTCAAAATATTTTCCGATACCGGATATTGTTCAAAAATGGTATGTCTTATGTGTTCGTACCTATGTTCTCTTTCTTCTAGGTTTGGTGAAAGTTGCGTCTGGCAAGCGACATCCCTATGCTGGCGTCGCAGAATTCTAATCGGCTCGCTTATCGCGGATAAGACGTTTGACTCTCGGCTTCAGAACTATTCGAACTGTCCGTACTGTCAGGGTAAGTTATTATTACTTTTGAGGGCTCTTCTGCCAGGGTACTACTGCACCTCGGAAGCTCACCACCTCCATGCAGAGATTCGCCCTCTGGTTCAGCGCACGGGACGACGCCTCGAGCACTGGCTGATGTGGGAGCTATGAAGCCGAACGAGGTTCCCCCGCCTTCTCGCTCGGGTACTGGTTTCCCTGCCTGCGATGGTCCCTAGGGCATTTAGGAGTGAATACACCCTTATACCCACATTTAAAACAAAAAGGACTTTTTATGGGTTCCTCACAATATATATAGGAGTGCCCCATTCCCTGGCAATTCCAGCATTGGATTCCCGAGTAGTCCGGTCTTCTGCTGCGTCTATATTCCAGCGCCTCTATCTGCGGATCTATTTCGCCGTCCTCGCCTTCCATCTTCATGTCCGGGGTTGTCACGCGTGCCTCGCTTACATGCCGTCCTGGGTAAATGGCTCCCAGCAGCTTGCTCTCTTTCAGCACTTGTTCTCCTCTGCGTGCTACATCGCGTAGATCATGGAGGGTCCTTACGTCCGCATTAAAAAGCATTAGCTTAAGGCTACTGTTGACGTTCCTTTTTATTATGTCAATCAGTAGAAGCTCTGACATCGGCTCCCTTAAGCGCTCGTTCAAGGAGATTATGTCCGCGTGAAACACGTCATAACACTCACTTTTCTTTTGCTTCCGCATGGAGATCTCCATCATGATCTCGGGGTCCGTTTTCAAAGTGCCAAACTCTCTTTTTAACGAGTAGCACAAAAAGGCATATGTCGCATTTGGGTTTTGTTTAGTGAACAGCCAGTACCATTCTTCGGCTCGTCCCGAAAGGAATAAGTGGAAACTGGCCATTATTTGTTCGTCAGGGCATTGTGTGCGCTCACACAGGGTGTTCAATTTGAAGAGGAAATCGGCTACGCTCCCAGTGCCGTCGAATGCGATTTTCCACTCCTGCGGTTTTACTGCTATGCTGCTTGGAGTCGGGTACATTGGAGGTACTACCGATGGCAATGGGTTCCGGTCCATCCTACTTGCGTTCCTGTGTTGCTGGTTTGCTTGCTGCGTGGATTCGAGAGCGGCGTTGAGCTGGGCCATGTTGGCTCTAATTGAGCCCATCTCTCTCCGCATTTCCTCCTGCGAAGCCTGAAACAGTTGGTGTAGTACGTCCACCCACGAGCCTCCACGGTTGGCTTCGTCCTGCATTCCTAAGGTCCGATCGCTTGTAGCGTCTCCGAGATTTCCCATCTCCTGATTTGGTGGTAAAGCACCAGCTCCTTCGGGTGCGTAGATCGCCGCATTGGGCCTTAGCCCCGAGATATCGTGCACGTTCACATGACTGGTGCTTATAGGTCCGTCCAGTTTTTCGCGAGGCCCATTCAGGTCCGAGTCGATGTTTAATAACGCGGGGTCTCCGTATTGCCCGCCCACTGGGGTGTGCACCACCAAGGGACGCCTGGCCTGAGAGAAGGCCCCTCTATTTATATTACCGCCCCGGTTCTGGTTTCTTCGGGGATTCCCTGCACTCCCAAACGGGATATTCCGGCCCGGTTGCCCGAATGATTGGTCACGCGACATAATCCGTTAAAAAAAAATAGTTTGTCAAATCCTAGTATTCGAAAAAAAAACTTCTGTTCCCAGAAGATGGTTTGTTGAAAGAAAAAAAAATTTATATATCTAAAAAAAAAAATTGTGCGAGAATTAATGCAATCATTTATCAATGATCGCACCAAAATAAAAAAAAAATTTCAAAAGCTGAAAAGAAAACGGTTAGTTATATACAAATTTTATATGAACAATGTAGGTGGTGATGGCTGACATCCCATCATTAGAAGGCAGTAGGCTAGGCAAAAAAAAAATTTGGTACAACACATTCATACTTGGCCCTAGTGCTCCCAACCGCAATCGAGGGGGTCTTAAGGCCCCTCCGAGATTGGCTGGGGCCACTAGGGTCCGTTCCAGGCACCCACGGGTTGGTCTCAACACGCCCAGCCGCAACGCAGGGGCAGTCTCCAGGGGCTTGCCCCTGGGACTGGTTGGGGGTGTTGAGGCCTCCCGTCCATTCTCACTGGACACCCCTCCTGCCTCCGCCGCAATGGGTGGAGCGGTTTCGAAACCGCTCCCCAGTCTGGTGGGACAGGAAGGAGTGCCACTCGGAATCCCAGCTCAACCCATCACCATCCAGGTGGTATTCCAAGCTACCACCTGGGACGTGGGATGAGCTGGGGTCCTCACTACACGCGCACACACATTCACCCTGGACAACACAAATTCGGCTAAAGGAAACTAAAAGAACAAAAAAAAATTTTACTTAAAAAAAAAACCCAATTAGCGGACAAAATTATTCCTTAGCCGACTAACGGACAACATTCCGGCGACTAAAATTCCCAATTAGAAAAAAAAATCAAGTGCGTGCAGCACTGCCTCATCGGGTGAAAATAAAAAAATCCCGGAGACCGACGTGAAGTCCCGTGGCTCCGTCAGCCACTGCCCCCGATGACCAGCCCGAACAACCTGATCCGTCCAACCATCCCACCGCAACGGAGGTGGCAGCTACTGTGGCTGCTCACTCGGACTGGTGGGATGGTCAACTTCACGGGTTGACCCGACTGACCCTCGCGGCCAGCGCCTCAGGTGCCACGCTGGGCGCCATCTGTTATGGAAACGCATCTACAGTGGAATCAGTAAGGAAGGCGGTCGGCATGATTTTGTGGTGCACAGTGGCTAGTCATTGTCGGCTGGGGCGGGTCCTTGCCAACCTTACTGTTCCTGCGCCATAAACAGAAAAAATGGTCATATCATGCCTATCAAAACTGAAAGCTGTCAAATTCAAAAAAAAACCTAACAGAAGCGCAGAGACAACTCAAAACGCTTAAAAATTCAAAATAAAACAACATCCGGCCGAACCGGATGTCACGGACAGACCGTTGACATTCAAAATCTAAATTCAAAAAAATTCAAAAATTTAAAATTCAAAAAAAATAACCGCAAAAAAAAATTACCGAACCGGAGATGACCGGTTACTAACAGTTTAAATCAAACTCAAAAGAAACGCTGAAAAATTAAATAATAACAAAAAAGCTGAAAAAATAAAAAATAAAAAAGAAAAGGGCCGAAAATATATAGGGGGCGCCGCGGGTGGTGTTGCGACGCCCGGTGCTTATATCCCACCCTCAAAATCCATGGCCACCGACGCACCTAAAAATTCGGTGGCCCCTTACCTGTATGCCCTAAGTACCTTCTAAAAGAATGAAGATGCCAACACTCCCATTTTAATTACAGTTCATTTATTTATACATTTTAAATCCAAGGCATTACTTAATATAATACACTAATTCGAACATAAGTATGTCGTTTTAATAAGGTCACTGAGCTCATTTTATTTTCTATCCTTATGTTGACGTATTTAAGTGGGTTACAATAAATTCCATTTAATTTCGCTAATACGTAAGAGAATGCAAGAAAATTGTCTTTAATTAAATAAGTCAACTGAAACTACGTTCCAGTAGAGTTAGACTGCAGAGTCCCAAATGCGACAACGCTCGCCCGTGTGCATCAAATTTATATGTACGCACTATTTATATATATATATATATATATATATAGACAAGGAAGGAAAATAAAAGGAACCCAACCCCTTGGAATGCGAAGCTTCTTAACTAAATGGTTAGGTACAACTTACAAATTTTAGTGGTCTAACCTAATCTTAGAATACTATCTGGAACTTCTATGATTGCACTTAAATTGCATACCAATGTTTTATGTTCTGAATGTAAAACATACTTTATCTTTTTGCAAGTTCAATTGTATTAAATTCATTTTCATTTGTCTTATCTCGAGTCTATGGAAATTTGATTGCCACACCAATAGATATGGTCGGGCAAAACTCTCGTAACAATTTAATAAGCTTTTATAGCTTTAGTCTTCGTTGACACATACTAACTTGTGCCGTGTGATCATATATAGAAAGCAATTTATGAACTTTCAGGTGACGTTTCAGTCGCAACAGTATAGTGGAGCAGTAAAAAAAAATATTTCAAAAAAAAATTATAGAAAGAGTTTATTTGTTCATGATCACAAAGACATAAATCCTCTATTTCTTGTTGCGACTAGATTCTAATTTCTCGCGGAAAGGCGTATGTCGCTAATGTGTAATGCATTACCCATTCGCATGGCTTTCGCACGTATGTATATAAAAAAAAATATAGTTCCGAGTGACACATTCAAAAATGTAAAGTACTATATATACTAGTGACACTATTCTGTAACTTGACTTGAATAAAATTATTTGCAGAACTCAAACTTTTATAATTTTGGTTTTCTATTTCTTGACTGTATTGACCTTTCACAAGCTTTACAGAACAATGTTTCTTATTCGCAAGATTACAGAACGGGTTTTACATTGCACTTATCCGACGGGTCAACAGAGTTAAGAGCACCAAAGTGTCCGAATTCATATACCGTATGTTCGAATCGAGTTACAGAAAGGGGTCTTTAGGTTCATTAAGCGTGCTTGGAATGAATTACAAAAATTTGAAACGATAATCTGTAAGTGACGAATTTTATCACTTCATATAAATACATAATATAATTTCACCGAGTTGGAACTGACTCACCCAGTTTCAAACGTTGTTGTTGTAGTTGGTGTTGGTACTGTTGGTGGTTGTTGCGCTCTGGCCCGAGGTGATCGAGTGAACCGGGTGGCAATGAAACTTCGTGTTGACTTTTATGACCCGGATGACTTGGTGCTAATTTCGGCTTTCGTTGTATTATGCTGCAGCGTACTGCTGGCCCTGGAAGCGGAGGTGGTGTTGGATGTTTTTCCAAAAGTGGTGGTGTACTTCGTAAACGTAGGGAAGGGGGTTTATCTTCGGGCCCCAGGGGTTCTCATCCCAATTAGTCTAGTGCCTTCTGAATCCGAATCGGAATCACTAGTACTTTCCTCACTAGGTGTGGCTGTGAGACGCCGACCTACTTCAACTGGATATTCTATACGTTGGGTTTGTGCCAACACAACACGCCCGTTGTAATGTTTATTACCACCCAAAATAGACGAGACGAAAAGAGGTTTGTCGGAATGGACTGTGTCGGTACTTTGCGCTACCGACTCTTCCTAGTTTTTGGACATTCACTTGAATACAGGTAGTAGATAACGTAGTACTTCCTGTTACTTTGGCGTCGCGCTGAATTTCTGCACCGATACTATCACCACGGTATTTTTGCTGCTTTGTAATTCGCTAGTGATTATTGCCGCCACCTTTTTCTTCGCGTTACACTCCTTAATTAAACGCGCCCTTCGCACAATCAATGCATCTGAGTTTCGCCACTTATATATTTATGAACAGCATATGGATTCTAATGTATTTGTAACGTCTAGATAATTCTTAATGCTTAAATAGTTTAATGGTTATGCTTAATTTTCGCACTGAAAGTTTCACTCGGCTCGTGGAAAAACTTGATTGCTTGGTTTTTCTTGCCTAGCCTTTTTTTTCTTTTTTTCTCGTCTGTATCGGGCGGAAACTCATGGTAGAAGAAAAAATTTTTCTTCGTCATGGCCGGTCTGTCTTTTCCTTGTTTTCGATATTTTTCATCGCAACCCAGCAAAAATGTGCCCGTAAATTGACTAGGAAAATGACTAACAGCTGTGTCGATGGAACACGTAAATCGTTAAGTAGCATTTGTACAGGGCAGCGGTAACTTTCGTGACCAGTCCATTTCGTCGTACCTATTTATGTGATTGTCCATACTGCTCACACATATACGGTTTTAGGTTATCGAAATGTAAACAAACTATAGTGCTGTACTGTTCTTACATTCACGTTCTGGCAATCATTTTTTGAGTTATATACCTGTAACTTTACGAGTATTTTTACGTTAATATGACCGTCATTTTACTAGTGTTATGACCGTTTTTTTACTTGGATTATACTGCTATATAAATAAAATATTTCTTTAATTCAAATCTATTAACATTTCTTTTATTAAACATTTTTACAATATATTACATTATTTATAATAGTTGTAAATTATTAACTATAAGTCTTAAGGAATAGTTTTTCAGTCTTGTTGGTGACCCATAAATACAAATTTTATTGTATGCGATTGTATGCATACAAAGTTAAGGGAAACTTAAATAAATTAATTAATAATATAGAAAACAAAAGAAAAGAACTAACAGAACTATTTGTTGCAGTAAACCATCAAATCGTGAGTAGGCAATTCACAATTTGGGTAAGTTGACTTGTAATTCGTCAATTTTAATGCTATAACTTTTTTATTTTAGTTCAGAAAGCTGCCATTGAGGTTCGAAAGTTACAATTGAAGTTCAAAAATTTCAATTCAAGTTCAGAAAATTAAATTCAAGCTCAGAATTTCAATTTGTAGTTCAGAAAATTAAAATTGAAGTTCAGAATTTCTGTTTGTAGTTCAGAAAATTATAATTGAACTTAAATTGTTATTTTCTGAACTTCAGTTGTAATTTGCTGAACGGCAGTTGAAATTCCTGAGCTTCAATTATAATTTACTGAACTTCTATTGAAAATTGTGAACTTCAATTGTAATTATTTGAACTTCAATTGAAATTTCCGAGCTTTCAGAACTTCAATTGCAACTTTCAAATTTTTTTTACATAAAATGAACAATTTAACATTTTATTGACAGTTAAATTGGTGAATTGCCTACCAGTGGTTTGAAACCACTTACATTCGTATTGGCGCTTCTCTATATCATTAATATAACAATATCTTTTTAATAATTCAATTAATACACAAATATAAATTTTTTCCCTTTACATTTTAGAACTGTGTACAAAAATATGTAATTTTACATATCACAACCTAAACCAAAAAGTATTTCAACTCATAATCAGAGAAGATTTGTGTTGAATGTTGATTTATACCACGAAAATAACAAAATTGGTAACAAAACCAGGCTAAACGATAACGTTAACTACCAAAAAAAAAGTTATTTCACGATGCTTTCATGGATCGATTTACACTTACATACCGATCTGAAATTTTTTTAAGTTTTCATATTTTTTAGTTTAAAATGCGATATATGCATTCTTTGGCATAATTTTAGATTGAATGTACTTCATGCAATTTTCTTTCTTCGTGATTTTGCAATAATAAACGTAGGTACTCATAGTAATTTTTTGTTTTGAATTATGTGATTACAATATTTATAAGGACTATTTAGTTGATGGTATTGGTACTGTCAGTTAAATTCATCAGCAATTATTTATATTCAAAATATTTTTTTGTTATACATCTATTTTATAAATTTTGGTTAAAAATTATTGACAAATTCGTTGCAATTAGATTGCTTTAAAAATCTTTGCAAACTTTGTGCGATTGTTGAATATTCAGGCAGGTTCTGAAATTCGAGTATTATTTTAATTAGAGCATAAAAAGAGTAACGTAGGAAAAAACTTAGAATTATTTCAGTTAAGTTCATCACAAATATTTATAGTCAAAATACTTTTTTCTTATACATTGCATTTAAATTGCTTTAAAAATCTTCGCAAACTTTGTGCGATTGTTGAATTTTATTTTAATTAGAGCATAAAAAGCTTAGTAACGTAGGAAAAAACTTAGAATTATTTCAGTTAAGTTCATCACAAATATTTATATTCAAAATACTTTTTTCTTATACATCTAGTTTATAAATTTTTGGTTAAAAATTATTGACAAATTCGTTGCAATTAAATTGCTTTAAAATTCTTTGCAAACTTTGTGCGATTGTTGAATATTATTTTAATTAGAGCATAAAAAGCTTAGTAACGTAGGAAAAAACTTTGAATTATTTCAGGTAAGTTCATCACAAATATTTATAGTCAAAATACTTTTTTGTTATACATTGCATTTAAATTGCTTTAAAATTTTTTGCAAACTTTGTGCGATTGTTGAATATTATTTTAATTAGAGCATAAAAAGCTTAGTAACGTAGGAAAAAACTTTGAATTATTTCAGGTAAGTTCATCACAAATATTTATAGTCAAAATACTTTTTTGTTATACATTGCATTTAAATGCTTTAAAATTTTTTGCAAACTTTGTGCGATTGTTGAATATTATTTCAATTAGAGCATAAAAAGCTTAGAATAGGAACGTAGGAAAAAAAGAATTATTAGATTCTTCTATAATTTTTAATCAAGATTATTTCAGTGTGTCTTGTTCGTTTGTTGTAGGTAGGTTTATGCTGTTGCAGAGCTGGATTTATTGATCAGATACCGCCTTTGTTTATGCCGGTTGTGGCTCAGCGTTAAACACCGTCTCATGCTGTCTTCGAAGTTGATCCTGCCTTGCAGTTTGAAAACGTCTAAATTAATAGGAATGGACAATGTTAGTAATAACATTTTAAAGCAATTTAAATTACACTACCAAAAAATACGCTGTTCACGAGTTTCAGTTTAGATAAAGATCGTTTGCCCTGTACTCCGTCCCAGTTAAAATTGAAAAGAACGTTGTCAGAGAAAAGTTTTCTCATTACTCCAATAATGTCTGATAATGCACCTTTCAGCATAAAGATATATGATTTCTAAATGAAAACCACCAATTTAAGTTATGAAACACAATTAAAAATATTCAAAAATACCATTGATTCTTGATAATCATCTGAGTCCAACTTTTTCTCAATGTCATAAACTGAATCCAGCGATGTTAGTGGCATAACGATAGAGAGCTCGGTGTGAGTATCATTTTCCGTTTCTCCGCTGATACGGCATACTATTTTGTGCGTTTTCTTAATCAGAACTTTTGAGTCACGCATGACCTTATAGATAGCCATGACTTCTGCCAATTCTGGAAGCTGAAATGATAGCATAAATAATAACTAAAGAGAATCAAGGTATTGCGGCTACAATTGCTAGGGTTTCACAAATAACAGTTCAATATTTCACTACGCACCTTTTCTTCAATCTTAGTCAATCTAAATTCCAGGTCGATATTCTTCTGTAATATTGTTTGTAGTATTGCCATTATATTTTCGTTTGTTGTAGGGAATGTTCCTTCGTTGATTAAGGAAGTAGCCGCATTATTCAAAACGGTACTCGTTGTATTTAAGGAAGAGTGAAAGGACGCGCTGTGTTGTGCTACATCGATGAAATCGGCGTTTGCTGAATCGGAATTGGAGGGAAGTAAATCAATCAATTTGTTGTGTGTTTGGTTGGTACTAGAGCTGGACGAATTATTGAAATTGTTGTTTATAGCTTTTGAGCTAGATGGAAACGGTTCGCTGTGTTGTGCTACATCCACGACATGGGGGTTTGTTGCAATATAATTCGAAGCAAATTCATCGACGGCAGAAAGAGCTTTCGGAGGTGGTGTCCCACACATCTGTCGCAACTGCATTAAAATCAGCATCTGCCCGAGCAAATTTTGAAATATTGGCGTATTCGGCTACACTGCGCTTAAATTCTTGATTTTCCTGACTGCAAAGGTTCTTCTCTTCATATTTCTTACCTGATATAGGACACGTTCAGAAACACAAAAATAGCGCGGACCCAAACACGCGAGCGTAAAAATTCTGCTTCCACTGCTGATATACTTAACCTTTTCCAAAGTATATGCTTGCCTAAATATTGAATAAAAAAATGTAAATGTTAGCCAAATCACTGTGTAGGGGCGACTCTGCTTAGAAAAACTTTTGAAATTGAAAAAACTTGTTTCTAAATTTTTGATTTTTTCAGACTCAACTTTATGGACTTGAATAAATTATAAAGCATGTCCCTCAAACAATCGTGCCTCCCTTCAACCTTGAATTATCTAACTCTACACTGGATACAACAATATCCGAGCCAAGCAACTAATTGATGAGATTGTGAATTGAAAGTATATGTTATTTATAAGCTGCCCGAAGCCTTCAGGCTTGTTGCAGTTGCTAACGCCATATCTTTGGCCATTGTGGTTAGCATTATTAATCTGCAAACCACCTCTAACCTTTTGGTATGCATACTTTTTTGTGTGTCTGTCCACCATAGTCAAGGACTTTTCACCTCCTTCTCCACGTTGAGATTCCATGAAATCTGAATATCTAGAGGGATTACTATATACTTTTAAACTATAAGTTTGCGCACTTTAAAATATATATATATATTTGTGATCGGGAGAACTCCCTCTTTAATTTGATATCAAGTTCAACCCAGAAATCGGGGGGTGCTAAACTAAATCGCTGCCTTGATTTCATATTATAATGTAAGCATACGTGCTGGCATCCAATTTAGGTGCACTCGGTGGGCGCATTTTCCTTTTCCCTTCATCTTTTGGTGGGCCTTGTGTGGTTTCAATCTTGGGGTTCCTCTCCACACTAGATATAAAATTTCACTTTGTAAGAAAGCATGGCAGCGATTTAGTTTAGCACCCCCCGAGTTTGGGGTTAAACTTGGTATCAAATGAAAGAGGGAGTTTTCCCGATCACAAATATATATAACTTAAAGTGCGCAGACTTATAGTTTACGAGTTATTTGATGTTAAAGTTTGCAAATTTAGCAAATTTCTATAGCACTCTCACTTACAATTTACACATCTTTCAAAACTTTTATGCTCATAAATACCTATATAAATTGGCAACGATACACTTAAATTTCATTTTAGTATATTTCACATATAATTCTTGCATTGTTTTTACTTAATTTAAATGTTTTTATTAAATAAATCGCGCTTTTGTAGCAACATTCACATTTATGTATGTATATATTTTATCGATGACATTACAAAGCTGTGCTGCCACATCAACAATAGCCGACAATTTCTTAAATTCTTCATCTGAACGACGAGCTACTTGTTTGAAATTATATGTACAAATTATCTGTACAATTTACTTGTTTGAAATTATATGCTGCTTGCAAATTATCTGTACAATTTATGCATATAATTTTTGGAAGATTATCAATTGATGTTGCGTGCAACTATGGTAAACGGAATGGCAGATTCGCAGAAAATTTTTGTGACGTATTTGAGGGTACATAGCATGTAAGAAAAGGCAAGCATATATGTATCGGGCATTTCAATTAGGCCATCTCATTCTGCCATACTAACAATTGTGGAACAATGTGGGATATTTTGTTGTTGGTCGCCATCTTTGGTCACTAGATTTTTGCTGGGAACCTTCGCCACATCGCTAGGTGTGTTCCCGTGAACACGCTCCCAAGTGGATCGCAGCCGTATACCGTAGCAGCAGACCGTAACAAAGTATGACATTTCGGTAAAGACTATATTATTTATCTCACTCCGATGAAAGGATCAAGTGAAGACCCATGTGGAATTCCTTGATGCTTCCAATTTTGTCGGTAGGCAACGAAAGGAGAGATGAACTATCCAGCTTTATTTGTCGGGAAAAATCGTGTAAATGGTTAAGTACGTAAGCAAGTACCCTGTGTTATGGTCCACTTGGGGGATTCAAAATTGGAACGTACCAGTTGGCTAATGATAGGGAAAAAGGTAGGATTCACCCTCACTCATGTCTGCCTGGGGTGGTTGAAACAAAATTTTGTTAATTTCGCGCATGTGGCATCACGAAATAATCCAACGATGTGGGAAAATTCCCAATAACGGCAACCACCATGGCGTAACTATACAAGGTGACAGCTGACTAGTAGGTTCATACGAATTGACACATTTTGACATTAGTCCATCGGTTCACAAAACCCAAATATATCGAACTTTTAATGATGGCTGCAGGATTGTCACCGCGACTACCGCTTTGTATGGTTCTACCATGGTAACCACAGTTAAATCATGCGATTTAACGGCGCCGTTCCACTGCGCAGTCGCAATAATGGAAAGAAAGTTTTTCCACAATGCCATGGCGCGGTCGGCCATTTTTGGCAGAAGAAAAGAAACTTAGATGGCAAGCGTTGGGATCGGTTGGGTTTTGCCAGGGAATTGAGATGATAGCAACGCCGTGAACCTTACAACTAGGCGAAAAGCATTACCTATAAACTATGGGCTCTTAGGCAAGGTGCACACGAGGCTACGCGTCATAGACGCGTACAAGATATTTTATGTAGCTACAATTCCTCTACGCTTCAAGATCTGCATACGTAGCTACTTACAAGCGTCGCTACAAAAATTTATTTATGCTGTATAATTGCCCTTATACAAAAGTTGATTTTGTATAAAATTAAAAACAAAAGTTTTCACCACCGCGCATAAGAGAAAAAAAAAATTTGCAATTCAAAACGGATTTCAATAACAATTTTTGTTTGTATCGGCCAACATAAACATGTCCAGCGACGAAGAATTGGTATTGCTAAATTTTCTTCGTCGCAGAAATGAAAAGAAAGCAAAGAGAAAATATTGGGCACATCCATATATTCAGATAAATGTTAATTGTAGACTGTTTGTATGTGCAAAGGAGTTGTCTCAGGATGATACAAAGTTCCGGATATTTTATCGCATGTCAAAAGCTACATTCAAGGATTTGGTTATGCTCGTTGGTGCTTCCATACAGAAAGAAAACACCAATATGCGTGAAAGTGTCCCTCCTGAAGAACGGCTTATGGTAACATTAAGGTATGTGTATAACATTGTTTCATTCAATGTACGAGATTCAATTGTGTAGGGCCTCATTTTCGGAAAAGGTTCAGTAACGTTGTTGTTGTTGTAGTAGTAATGTTTCGCCCCACCTAATAGCTGCGACCGATCACAAATTGCCATCAATATCCTCTAACGGAAGCTCAAGGAAACTTGCTGTTTCGACAGGGGTGGACCATAATTAAAGGGGTGTTAGAGGCGTTGGTTCCACATTACAATTAAAGAGATGGTTGGTGTCATGTGGGGACATATTGCAAGCGGGGCATACATTTTGTATGTCGGGGTTGATTCTGGATATGTAAGAGTTTAACCTGTTACAGTATCCAGATCGAAGTTGAGCTAGAGTGACGCGCGTTTCCCTAGGCAGAGTGCGTTTCTCCTGTTGTTGTGTTAACAGTGGTCGTTTCTCTTCTGCTAGTTTTGGGTATTGTTCTTTAAGTACTGGATTCACTGGGCAATTCCTGGCATAGAGGTCCGACTCTTTGTGAATTTCACTGAGGACCTGTTTGTTTTTTTTTAGCTTTATATGGCTGTGTCCTCAGGTACCTTATTTCCTCATAATGCTTACGTAGATGACCTCTTAAGCCCTGGGCGGTGTAGCCTCATCAATCAGATGTCTGTTGGGATGTCCAGGTTTCTGGGTATTCAACAGAAACTGTTTCGTTATCATTTCATTTCTCTCCCTAATGGGGAGTATTCTCGCCTCATTATGTAGATGGTGTTCTGGGGACGTAAGACGACAGTCCGTAGCGGTTCTAAGGGCGGTATTTTGACAGGCCTGTAAATTCTTCCAGTGAGTAGCCTTTAGGCTTGGCCACCATAACGAGGACGCGTAGAATGCAATCGGCCGACAAATTGCTTTGTAAGTGGTAATAAGCGTTTCTTTATCTTTACCCCAAGTGCTGCCGGCAAGAGGTTTGAGGATTTTATTACGCCTCTGGATTTTCGGTACAATTGCGGTTGCATGCTCTCAAAGTTAAACAAAATAGGGAATAGGACACCACCCTGTTCCACACCTTGTTTAATTCCTCTTGGTTTGGATGTTGCATTCCTGAATTGCACCGATGCTAGCCGACCAGACAGATAATTTGCGGTCCACCTTTTAAGACTTAGAGGAAGGGGATACCCTTCCAGGTCTTGCAGTAACATGCCATAGTTGACCGTATCAAAAGCTTATGACAGGTCTAACGCAATGAGTACTGTCCGATGATGAGGGTTTTGATTTAATCCGCAATTTATTTGAGTACTAATGGCATTTAACGCGGTGGATGTGCTGTGTAGTTTTCTGAAGCCATGCTGATGATTGGCTAGTTGCAAATTTGCTTTGAAGTAGGGGAGCAAAATGGCTTCAACCGCCTTGGCTACTGGCGACAGGAGAGATATCGGGCGATATGACTCTCCTATGTTAGCTGGTTTCCCTGGATTTAGTAGCGGGCCATTAGCCTAGGCCATTTAAACTGCTGCGTAGAGATGCGACACAAAATCGCTTGCAGCACCTGGGGGAAAGTACAAAGCAACACCTTTGACGATGTTGAACGCAATTGGCCGACCGATCTTTTTTGTGAGCCACCAGTATGATCTTCCGATCTACATAACCTCCACTGGATACAGTTGCAGGCCTACCATAATTCTACACTCATAACTGCTATGGAATGCTTGGTTATGACATCTGAATAACACGAACTCCTCCTTGTTGAAGATCGAAATGATATGCTAAACAAGCTGCTTCTGAAATTTTCTAAGCCGGGATTTCCCGACCGTAAACCGTTTTATCCAGATAAATACGCGCTGGCCCGCAAAGGTTTCTAAACACAGTTGGCTTAAACCGCATTTCCAAACGTTGCAGATAAGTACGCACATTTCCAGGGCCCGATACCATCTCGCCTTTCATAATCTGGTTAAAATACTTTCAACAGTGCTTAGTCCCTCCAAAACTTTCCGGGACCTGGGGTAATTAAACACTTCCCAGTGATTTCCTTGTCACCTTGTCACTTGCTCAGCTTCGATATTGTTACAGAGTAAATTCTTACTTATCCAGAATCACCCCGGCATGCGTCATGTAATCCGCATGACATACACCACCGAGTCAATTGTAATGTAGAACCAACAACTCTAGCAGTAATTTCTTTGTCGTCCAACTCTGTTGAAAATTCTAGTATTAGGTGTTGCTACAACAACATCTACCCTGTTCTGGTGACAAATTCGATTTGTTATAGGAATATTTTCTGAGCCGGAGCTTTTGATTAGATATGAGTATCTTTGAATTGGGGCCACTACTGAGTTGGTGGCGAACATGTTGTTGTGTATGTGCGTGGTCTAAATTCTTTATAACTTTTTGTTTAGGTATCTGGCTACAGGATGCACGTTCAATGCGCTTGCTTTATATTTTCAAAGAGGAGAACGTACAATCGGAGTAATTGTTGAAGAAACAACAAAAGCTATATGCAATTCATTAAAAGATTGTTATATGACGTTGCCAAATGAGGAGCGTTGGAAGAGTAATGCGGGATGGTTCTCTGATCTATGGCAGCTGCCAAATTGCTTAGGAGCTATCGACGGAAAGCATGTGCGAATTCAAAAATATCCAAATTCGGGTTCAGCTAATTTCAATTACAAAAACTACCATTCAGTAATATTACTTGCCTGTTGTGATGCCGACGGGATATTTACATCAATAGAATGCGGATTCGCAGGACGAAATAGCGACGGGGGAGTTTTTAGAATTTCGACGTTTGGACGTTGGTTAGAAAGTTACAATAATTTACCATCCCCAAAGGAACTACCGCATGACGACAGTGGAAATAAGTTTCCATATTATTTCGTAGCAGATAACGCCTTTCCTTTAAGGAAAAATGTTATGCGGCCTTATCCGGAAAGAAACATTGTCAACAAGATGCGCATATTTAATTATAGACTAAGTCGCGGTAGGAAGAACATAGAGTGCAGTTTCGGGATGATGGTAAAAAAATTTGGAGTTTTCTCAACACCTATACGATGCCAAAAGTACGAAACAATCATTTCAATTATACAAAGTGCTTGTATCCTACATAATTTTATAAGGAAAAAAGATGGTATATCATACGCGACCTTCCTTCCCGATATCGAAAACCAGCAACCAGTTCAACGGAACCCAAGTACTCTGCCAGAGTTCGATAATGTAAACATAATGGAAAATTCTGCCCCACAAAACTTACGACACTATTTAAGCAATTATTTTTTATTACCAAATGTTTCTTTGCCCTGGCAGTGGAATTATTGTTTATAAAAACTGTTAGACTGTTTTACTTTCCATTTAACAACATTTATTGCAATAAATTTTAATTCAAATAGTTGAAAAAAAGTGAATAATAATTCATATCAAATAATATTACGAATAGTACTCGATCTGTTCTGTGAATGAGGCTAGTTTGAACTATGTGTACACATGCGAATAAAATTATAGCAGCAAAAATTAAAAGTTGTTTCAGCTACTTCCTTTTTTGTTTTCACTATTTTTAAATAAAACTTAAATTAATTGTAGAACGAAAACTATGCAAACCGATTTCAAAAACATGTTCTAAATTTTGGGAAACATTTTAAGCATGTGATTTTTTAGTCCATCTTATTTATATATATATTTATATAATTATTTTTCTAAAGCAAAACTAGGTGAAAACCGCAAAAAGGCCTCGTGCCAATACTTACTTCCCTGGGTGTACATGTATTCAAACTAGCATCCACTTGTAACACTGGTACTTTTTTCGTTCACTATTGTATCGTCTAATTCATGACTACTTCTATGTAGTAAGATACTTATGAGATCAGCCCATTGAAAACATACCCATTCTAACATCTGTTTATAACTAAATAATAGTATAATTATATAATAAATAATATACAAAAACGCAAGTTTACTCGTTTGTGTAAAAGGCTTTTTCATTTTCACAGTCAATTGTTTCAAATAGTACTGGAGTATAGGTTGGAGTATAATCGGGCGAAGGAGCTGGGGTGCAGACTTCTATATTTTGGCCATAAGACGTTGCTGGATCAAACAGTTCCCGCCTGACAGATTGTGCCCTTTGTTCATTTAAAAGCTCCTTTAGCAGCATCATAGATCGAATTTTAAATGTGCGGAAATTCTCGAGAGAAAGACTTCTTACGTCGGGAAGTAAGCTCATTAAAAACATTTTTTTTTGATCTTCCGAAGTTGTATTTCCCTTTTTTGTTTTAAGGTAATTTAGCACCGCCACATCGACTTCATCTCGGGCTGTTTTCTTTCTTTTCTTGGCACTAAATGTTGGTTCAAAATTGCTTTCTTTGGCTGGATGTGATCCTAGGTTGTTGCAGATCAAAGACTCTGTCTTCGTGGGGGCACAATCGCTGTAGTTGTCGTCAACAATTGATCCATTTTCAATTTCATCCAAATATTGTTCTTCCATTTCTGATATTATAATGTTGCTGGTATTTTCAGAATGATGCACTGGTTTTACATATGGAAGAACGAATTGCATGATGTCGTGCAAATAGTAAGGCCTCTTCGCTTTAGTAGAAGATCCACTAGGAGATGGCTTGAGACTTCTTACAAAGCTATTTCGCAAGTTCTTCCACTTTTCTTTGCAATCAGGCACTGTAAGGAAGAGCGTAATAAATTTAGATCTATTTAGACATATTCTTTGTTTTTATTTATAAAAAGAAATCCAAAATCTACACACCTGACCAATTCATTTCCACACCAATTGCTGCCCAGGCTCTTTCTGTAACATCTTTCCTCGAATATTCTGCTAAATTATTTTTGTATAGGCAAGGATAATTCTCAACCAATTGAACGAATTTAGTCGCGTCGACCATTTTATATTTTTTTATATGAAATAAATTCAATATATAATTATAGCAACAGAAGCACAGCACACAAGTTTGCAAACGAAAAATTGTAAACAAACATCTTCTTCTTGCTTTTTTCTAGGCGTATTTACGCCTAGCGACCAACATTGCTGTACGCCCAGCTACACGAAAATTTCATGCTTTGTCGCTTTCATGCAGCTGACGCCTCGTATGCAGCTCTACATTCAAATACATGTGTTCGGCATCAAAGCGTACAAATTTCGCTTGCAGCGTCTATGACGCGTAGCCTCGTGTGCACCTTGCCTTAGGTGCGCATATTGAAATTAGAGCCTAAAGTAACTAAAAGCAAAAAAAAAATCCAAACGAGATTTCGGTAAATTTTTTTGAAGTGAATACGTGGTGTGCTTGGACTACGGTTGCGGGCGTAATTTGTTGGTCGGCCGTGTGAGTGCTGGTGAATGTTAGCAGGATTTCAAGAACGCGTTAATTTTTATCCAAAAAGCCCCTATGAGAATAGTGTGAGGTAAAGAAATACCCTCTGTAAAAGGGGAAGTTTAATATTAAGACGACAACCACTGACCGCACAACAACATATAGGCCGTTGTAACCAACCACCAACAACAACAGAAAGGCCGCTTCATATAGGCCGCTGTAACCAACCACCACCAACAACAACAGAAAGGCCGCTTTATATAGGCCGCTGTAACCAACCACCACCAACAACAACAGAAAGGCCGCTTCATATAGGCCGCTGTAACCAACCACCACCACCCACAACAACCGAAAGGCCGCTTCATATAGGCCCACCGAGATAAACCGGACGCAACAACCGCCGGCCACGATAATAACTGCAAAGGCCGCTTCATATAAGCCCACCGAATTAAACTGACCTTGCACCAGCAATAACGACAACAACAGGGCGTAACAATTAAACCGGCCTCGCACCAGGAATAACGACAACAACAGGCGTAACAATTTAACCGGCCTTGCACCAGCAATAACAACAACCACAGACAACCACAGCCTCGTGCTGGCTAAGTAGGTATTAGCCTACCGGGTGAGTCGTGCCTAAGTAGTTAGTGGTTTAACCAGTAGAAATCTGGCATAATCAAATATATTTTTTTTCCGATTTGACTTAACCAAATAGAAGCTAGAGTTATGCAACCAACAAAAAATTGTGTTAGAGTATATAAGCAATTGATTGCATTTGCTTAGATTTTTTTATACATAATGCTAATAAAAGCACTAGTTGGCTAGCACTTTATTATTAATAAAGAAGTTGTTATTGGCACGCTTGGTAACTTTAGTTTAGAACTTTTATTTTATAATTTAGTATTCGTTATCAAAATGTTTAACGAATTTGATAAAAGAACTAAATTAAATTTATCTGTTTGCAAATCATAATTAAAAATTCGGTTTTGCGTATAATTCTATAAAAATATTATATTGATTTAAAACATCTAGTATTTAAACAAGCTCAGCCGTCTTTGAATTTAATGTACTATTTATGAAATATACATACATATTTATGTAGAGTGAGTTAGTAGCGTTAGGATCCTCCAAAAATTAAAGCAATAGAAGATAAATAAATAAATACCAATACACTAAAAATACAATACAAAGTATCACAAATGGATCTACGCTATACAAAGATTGGTGTTATATACCGAAATAAGTAGTTAATTGTCATTTGCCCTTTTTAAGTGGAAATGGTGATATCCGATAAGTCGCTGCACATAGAATTTGCTCAAGCTTTTCGGGGATCGGTGATAACTGTCCGCTTTTCTGTCGAACATTTTCCGCAAGGCCTGTGATTGACTGAGGTTTATTGACCTAAGCCCCGTCTTCAAGTAGATCAAAAAAAAAAAAAAGAAAAGAGGTTTATGATGTTTGCATACCTCCGGTAGGATTGTTACTTTTCCGCTACATTATATAAAAAAAAAGGAAAAAAAGGGGTGTTGAATTCGTTTGTGGTATTTCGATATGTATAATAATATGTAATTTATAAGCTGGTTTAGAATATTTGGATATATAAAAGTTAACACACTTTGTAGATAAGTACATAAATGCTTATGCAAAATAAGATAAATATTTAGGTCGACATACAAACATGTACGTAATTAGATGCGTTACCGTAATTAATGCGAACTTCATTTAAATTTTTTTAAAAAAAAAAAGGGGGGAGTTCCTTACTCGCTACATAGGTACATCCATGCATGGGCGTATACGTTTTGAATATACTTAGTCGGTAAGAAACATTTCATCGGAAGTTGTGAACCCCTGTAGTGACGGCTAGTACGTATTGAAGTTTGCACTATCGGGTCATGAGTAATCAATCAATTTGATCAATGTTAAAATTTCCGATTATTGAAGCAAAAATTCATAAAATGAAATTTGAATGGCGCGTTATATCTAAGTACCATAACAAAGGGGCAGTTAACGTTAATTACCCAGTAGAACCTATAAATGTTACATGGAATAGGGCCCAATGTTTTGTAATTGAGAGAAAACCAAAACAAGATTCAGTCGAAAATTAAAGGGCCAACGTAGGTCCCTATCTATATATATATATTACAATAATTATTAATTCAGTTTTTTTGTTATCATCAATAAATTTGTAATTGAAATGGGAATGCTGGCATTCAATTTTATTTAGAAGGCACGTAGGGCATACAGGTAAGGGGCCACCGAAATTTAGGTGCGTCGGTGGCCATGGATTTTGAGGGTGGAACAAGCACCGGGCGTCGCAACAACACCCGCGGCGCCCCCAAGTTATATTCGGCCCTTTTCCTTTTTGCATTTTAATTTTTCAGCGTTTTTTTTTTGTTTTGAATTTCAGCTTTAGTAACCGGCCGTGTCCGGTTCGGTAATTTTTTTTGCGTTTGATTTTTTTTTGAAGTTTTAATTTTTTTGAATGTTAACGGTCTGTCCGTGACATCCGGTTCGGCCGGATGTTGTTTTATTTTGAATTTATAAGCGTTTTGAGTCGGTCTCTGCGCTTCTGTCAGTTTGTTTTGAATTTGACAGCTGCTCGTTTTGATAGGCATGATATGACCTTTTTTCTGTTTATGGCGCAGGAACAGTAAGGTTGGCAAGGACCCGCCCCAGCCGACAATGACTAGCCACTGTGCACCAACACATCATGCCGACCGCCTTCCTTACTGCTTCCAATGTAAATGCGTTATCCATAACAGATGACAGTTGCTGAGGGCGTCATAAAAGATGGCGCCCAACGTGGTTCCTGAGGCGTCGGGTGCGAGGGTCACTCCTGGTCAACTTGTGAAGTTGACCATCCCACCAGTCCGGGGTGAGCAGCCGCAGGAGCAGCCACCTGCGTTGCGGTGGGATGGTTCGACGGATCAGGGTGTCCGGAGTGATCATAGTCTCCGGTAGTTGAGGGATCCACGCGACTTAACGTCAAGATATACGGAACTTTTTTTTTATTTCACCCGATGAGGCAGTGCTGCACGCACTTGATTCTTTTTGTAGCGGGGTTTTTATGTTTCCGGATATTTACGAAAATCGATTGGAAAATGGATGAGCTGTTTCTTAGTTATGGGAAAGGCCTTTTATACTCTCCATAAAAAATAAAAGCACGAATTTTTTTTTTATTCTTGGACTTATTAAAAAAAATAAAAAGAATGCATTATTCGTCATGAAAACGTTATGGATATTCCAGGGATTCCATGAACTTTCACCACCGAACTTTTTCGACTAAAAAAAAAACTATTGAAATGGGTCCTTGGTATTGAACATTTTCTTTGTAGATGCCTTGCACTAGCCAGTGGACGTAAGCAATGTCTGAACAGATTCTTTATTGGCTGTTTAGCACAGGTTGGCTCTGCTGGAATCAAGGCTACTAAGAGTGCCCATCTACTTTGCAGTAGGAGAACCACTTAAAGCTAAGCGTAGCATACTTACGTCGCTGATAACATTGAGAACGCCGATAACGATGGTGTTGATTCTTCTGACGATGGTTGTGATAGTGATGAAAAGAAAAGTAAGTTGTAGATAAATGCCCAGATATAAAGCTACAACTAGTCAGACCATTAAAGTTATGTTTCCCTTCCTTGGCCGTTCCCGCAAATGGTTGCCGTAAACGCTATGTTTGCAATGGTTTTGGCTTGATACGCCTTTGTAAAATGCAAATTTGATAGCAAGAGCGGTTATGAGCAAAGGCGTGGATAGGGTTAAAGTTGTTTCTAAGGTTACTTGAATGGTTATGTGTGGAGCGCTGCTATGGTGACGCTTATGGTTCGGTATTTAGTCCTGATACGGTTACGATAGACGCTTTGTTCTAAAACATGGTTGCTATCAAATGTTACGCCTATGATTATGCTTATAGTTAGGGCACTATTCTGGTAATAGGTATGAGTAAGGTCCTGATTTGGTTATGTGGGCAGTTCACTTTGCTGTTTTGATGTTGGTTTTGGTTCATTCTGGAGCAGCGGTTTGCGTTGTATAGCACAACTTAGCTCTCACATTCAATTTTGGAGAGCCGTATTCTAGAGACATTATTATAAGTGAAATCATTGAGCCTTTTTAAAAAAATTAACAAGTTTTTTAATGCCTTCATTCTTCATTCAACTATCGCTTTGTTGACTCTTTCCTTTTTGTGAATCTCGTTTTATTTGAACTGAACGTATTTGATTGCACTCCCTTACATGTGACAACTTAACTGTGTTGGCTAAACAAATCCATGTCCGTTTCCTTTACCATAATCTCTCATAACAACGAAATACATAGCATTACATACATATCACACATGAAACGTTACAAAAATGCAATACAATAAAGATGTACCGGTAAAAAGAAAGCAATAACACTTATAACTTTTTAGTCATCACATCATCGTCAGTTAGCTATAAGCTTTGGAAAATTATATGTCCGCTAAATTGGGTTTTTTTTTGTAAAATTTTTTTTTTAGCTTTTTTTAGTTTTCTTATGCCGAATTTGTGTCGTTGGTGTGAGTGCGTGTGTGTATGTATTGAAAGAACCCCAGCTCATCCCACGTCCCAGGTGGTAGTTTAGAATACCACCTGGATTGTGACGGGTTGAGCTGGGATTCAAAGCGGCACCCTTTTCTGCCCCACAAGACTGGGGGAGCGGCTCCGAAACCGCTCCACCCATTGCGGCGGAGGCAGGAGGGGTGTCCAGTAAGAATGGACGGGCGGCCTCAACACCCCCAACCAGTCCCAGGGGCGAGCCCCTGGAGACTGCCCCTGCGTTGCGGCTGGGCGTGTTGAGACCGACCCGTGTGTGCCTGGAGCGGACCCTAGTGGCCCCAACCAGTCTCGGAGGGGGGCCTTAAGACCCCCTCGCATTGCGGTTGGGAGCACTAGGGACATGTATGAATGTATCTGTATTTTTTTCTGTAACCCTGCTGCCTTCTAATGATGGGATGTCAGCATTCCCATCACCATCCGCACAAAAAAATTTTGTTTTTCGCATATGTATATATATACACATTTTTTTTTTTGACAAATCCTCGCCTAAATTATAGAGTGGAAGGGGGGGTGAGTTCATACCTTTTACCTAACCCCTAACGGCCTTACGTTTGGCAGTAAATAAAAGCATTTTTCCGAATACTAGGATTTAGCAAACTACAACCTAACAAATAAAAGTTTTTTTTTAATTATTATGTCACGCGAGCAGTCGTACGGCCAACCGGGCCGAACTACTCCGTTTGGAAGTGCGGGAAGCTTCCGTGGGAGTCAGAACCGGGGCGGTAGTAATAGGGGGGCTTTTCCCAAGGCTAGGCGTCCCTTGGTGGTGCACACCCCAGTAGGTGGACCATATTTAGATCCCGCGGGGCCGAATATGGGCCCGGACCTGACTGACCGTTTCGAAAAATTGGACAGACCGGGAAGCAACAGTCAATTGAACGCGCCCCTATTAAACGCGCATGATATCTCGGGGCTAATAACCAATGCATCGATCTATGCACCCGAAGGAGCTGGTGCTTTACCACCAAATCAGGAGACGGGAAATTTTGGGGACGCTACAAGTGATCGGGCGAATACCCCATGAATGCAGGGAGAAGCCACTCGTGGAGGCTCGTGGGTGGACGTGCTACACCAGCTGTTCCAGGCTTCGCAGGAGGAAATGCGGAGAGAGATGGGGTCAATTAGAACCAATATGGACCAGCTCAACGCCGCTCTCGAATCCGCGCAGCAATCGAATCAGCAAAACAGGAACGCAAGTAGGATGGACCGTAACCCATTTCCAACGGGGGTACCGCCAATATACCCTGCTCCGAGCAATATAGTAGTGAAGCCGCAGGAGTGGAAAATTTCGTTCGACGGCACTGGGAGCGTAGCCGATTTCCTTTTTAAACTGAACACCTTGTGTGAGCGCACACAATGCATGGACGATCAAATAATGGCTAGTTTCCACCTGTTTCTTTCCGGGCGGGCCGAAGAATGGTACTGACTTTTCACGAAACAAAAACCCAAACGCGACTTATGCCTTTTTGTGCTACTCATTGAAAAGAGAGTTTGGCGGAAGCAAAAAGCAAGTGAGTGTTATGACGTGTTTCACACGGACATAATCTCCTTGAACGCGCGCTTAAGAGAGCCAATGTCGGAGCTTCTACTGATTGACATAATAAAAAGAAACGTCAACAGTAGCCTTAAGCTGATGCTTTTCAACGCAGATGCAAGGAACCTTCATGATCTACGCGATGTAGCACGCAGAGGTGAACAAGTGCTGAAAGAAAGCAAGCTGCTGGGAGCCACTTACCCAGGACGGCATGTAAGCGAAGCACGCGTGACAACCCCGGACATGAGGATAGAAGGCGAAGACGTCGAGATGGATCCGCAGATAGAGGCGCTGGAATATCGACGCAGCAGGCGACCGGACTATTCCGGAATCCAATGCTGGAATTGCCAGGCAATGGGCCACTCATACATATATTGCGAGGAACCCATTAGGAATCCATTTTGCTTTAAATGTGGGTATAAGGGTGTATTTACTCCTAAATGCCCTAGGGACCATCGTAGGCAGGGAAACCAGTACCCGAGCGAGAAGGCGGGGGAACCTCGTTCGGCTTCATAGCTCCCACATCAGCCAGTGCTCGAGGCGTCGTCCCGTGCGCTGAACCAGAGGGTGAATCTCTGCATGGAGGTGATACGCTTCCGAGGTGCAGTAGTACCCTGGCAGAAGAGCCCTCAAAAGTGATAATAACTTACCCTGACAGTACGGACAGTTCGAATAGTTCTGAAGCCGAGAGTCAAACGTCTTCATCCGCGATGGGCGAGCCGACTGAAATTCTGCGACGCCGGCATAGGGATGTCGCTTGCCAGACGCAACTTTCACCAAACCTAGAAGAAAGGGAACATAAGTATGAACAAATAAGACATACCATTTTTGAACACTACCCGGTATCGGACAATATTTTGAAGTGTAGGAAGAGATACCACAGGAGAGTACAGGAGCGTAGACTGCTGCAAGCCACCACGTTAACGCTTACAGAGGATGAAACGCCTATAGTAAAGGCTAAAATTAGAGATAGCTTTCTTGTAGGGCTGTTGGACTCGGGAGCCAACGTCTCCATCTTAGGAAAAAATGGATTAGAATTCCTAGAGGATAACGGCTTCGATTATCAGCCCTTACATGCGTTCGTATATACCGCGGGCGGCAACAAGCAAAAAATTTTAGGCTCAGTATCCCTACCAGTCACCTTCAAAAATATCACCAAGGTTATTCGTTTTTACCTTGTTCCCTCATTGCTCCAAGAAGCGTATTTCGGGGTAAATTTTTGGAGAGCATTTGCGTTAGCTCCCGAAATATTGCCAAGAGTAGAGTGCATAGAGATCAGACTTGAAAAGGAAGAGGAACTCAACCTCCATGAAATGTCACCAACGCAAAAATTAGAATTACAAAAGGTCATCGAGACGTTTCCTTCATACGAGAAATTAGGCCTAGGGCAAACCAAATTAGTGGAGCATCACTTCGACACCGGTGATGCTGTACCTATAAAAAGCAAACATTTCCCTCTTTCGCCACCGAGGCAAGCCGAAGCTTTTAGCGAACTAGACAGGTTACTCGAATTAGGAGTTATAGAAGAATCCAACTCCCCGTGGTGTAGTCCTGTAGTACTGGTCCGGAAACCAGGTAAAGTTAGGCTGTGCATAGATCCCAGGAAGGTCAACGCGGTGACTAAGAAAGACTCGTACCCCCTGCCTCATATCAACGGCTTATTGAGCAGACTAAAGGATACGCATTTTATTAGTGGCATTGATCTGAAGGACGCGTTCTACCAGATCAAATTGACAGAGTCCTCTAAGGAAAAAACAGCATTCGCAGTTCCGGGGAGGCCTCTGTACCACTTCAAGGTGATGCCATTTGGTCTGTGCAATGGACCGCAGACTATGAGTAGGCTGATGGACAAGGCAATCCCTTCGCGTCTGCGAGATAATGTCTTCGTCTACCTAGATGATCTAATGGTGTGTAGTACAAATTTTGAAGACCACCTGGAATTGCTGGCGGAAGTGGCTAACTGTTTGAGAGACGCAGGTCTGACAATAAACGTCGAGAAAAGTAAATTTTGCCAGAAAGAAATACGCTATTTAGGGTACCTGATAGGCAGCGGGTGTTTGAAAGTGGATCCGGGAAAAATAGAAGCAATGCAAAACTTCCCGATCCCTAAATCCCCTCGGCAAGTGCGTAGGTTTGTGGGCATGGCGAATTGGTACCGAGCGTTTATTACCAATTTTGCTGACTTGGCAGGTCCCTTGACCGACTGTCTCCGCAAGTCAGCAGGCCCGTTTAAGCTTACTCCTGAAGCTATAGAGGCATTCGAAAAACTAAAAGTAGCCTTGAGTTCGGCGCCTGTCTTGGCCCAATCAGACTTTTCCAAAGAATTCGTAATACAATGCGACGCTTCCAAAATAGGTGTTGGCGGAGTGTTGTTCCAGGTCGATGACGAGGGCGCTGAGCATCCGATCGCGTTTGTGTCGAAAAAACTGAATAATGCTCAACGCAATTACATGGTAACCGAGCTGGAATGTTTCGCCGCCATAATCAGCGTGAAGCGTTTCCGACCCTACGTTGAGGGATTACCGTTTCGTATTATCACAGACCACTGCAGTCTTAAGTGGTTAATGACACAAAAGGACTTGAGCGGGAGGTTGGCGAGGTGGTCGCTCTTACTGCAAAGATACGACTTTAAAATAGAACATCGTAAGGGCACCGTGAATGTAGTACCAGATGCGCTGTCGCGATTTGATCCCGATGAGTTGTCTTTCACTACCACACCCGGGGAAATAGATTTAGTCTCTCCCGAATTTAGCAGCAACGAATATTTAGACTTAATTAGGACCGTCACCGAAAATGAGGAATCGCTTCCGGATTTACGAGTGGTGGACGGGGTAATTTTCAAACGAGTTAAATTTCGTAAGGGAGTGGAAGGGGAAGAAGACTCGCTGTGGCGATTATGGTTGCCGAAAGGGTTGACTGAGGAAGCAGTGAGACTAGCACATGACGCTAACCGGAGTTACCATGGCGGGTGGCAGAAAACCTTAGAACGCGTTAGGCAGAAATACTTCTGGCCGCAGCAGGCTAAGGACGTCAGGGACTACGTCCAGCGTTGTGACACCTGCAAATCAGTAAAACCTACTAATCGGCAGTCGAGACCGCCTATAGAAAATACCTTTGCATCCGAGAGGCCATTTCAGCGATTATATTGCGATTTCCTAGGACCGTATCCGAGATCTAAGCGGCGAAATCAATTCCTTTTTATAGTACTAGACCATCTTTCAAAATACGTTTGGCTAAAGCCCATGCAGAGAGCCACCACTGTTAACGCTATAAACTACTTCGCTTCCGAAATTTTTCCAGCTGTAGGGGTCCCTCAATTTATTCACAGTGACAATGGCAAGCAGTTTATCTCGAAGGAAATGAACCAATTTTTTGCAAATTATGGGGTGACGCACGTGAGGACGGGGCTATATTCTCCCCAAGCGAACGCATCCGAACGCGTCAATAGAGAAATTGTTTCTAAGATTAGGATTTTCCTGAAGGATAAGCCTGACCACACCGATTGGGATAAGCATATACCCGAAATTTTATCAGTTTTGAGAAGTGATTTTCATACGGCGATTCAGTGTTCTCCATACTTTGCATTATATGGCCAAAATATGGTCCAAAATGCCGCAACGTACAAAATTTTAGCGAAGCTCGGCAGCCTTCGGGAAGACCAAGTTACGATAGCAAGCAGAACTGACATGTTGACTAATATTCGTGAGCAAATCCGTAAAAATTTAGATCAGGCTAAGGAGTAACCACCTATAACAAGCGCTCTAGACAAGTCAACTATAAGGAAGGTCAGGAAGTTTTCCGGAAAAACTTTGCCTTAAGTAACTTCAAACAGGGCATTAACGCCAAATTCCTGCCAAAATACCTGAAGTGTCGCGTGCTCCGAAAAATAGGCAATGCACTGTATGATCTCGAAGACCTAAACGGGAAAGTGATAGGTCGCTTTCATGCTTCGGATATTCGTCCACAATGAACAACAAGAACACTTTTTTTTGCCAAATTACCAAATGATTTTTTTTATCTACCTACCAATCGGACTTTTTTATCTGGGCGTTTTGGCGGTCGGGGACATCTCGCCCAGTATTCTCCCCGAGCACTGACCTCATGGGGTGTTCACACGCGTACTCACAGAGGACCGTGAACATCCTGGCAGTCCACGCTTAGGTCGGACTAGCCTTTCGGAGTTTGGACGAGTTCTCCATATCAAAATGTCTACACTTTTTTTTTGTCTTGCCTTTCTGTGGTGGCGATAACCACTAGAAATCATCTTTCGGAGTTTTGACGAGTTCTCCATATCAAAATGTCTGATTGCCGCAAAGCACTTTAAACTAGGAAACAGAAATAATTCCAACTCGACTTAACCTTTTTTTTTGTTGATGGACCTGTGTTGCCCGGCTAGCTTCGAAGTGGGACTTTGAGACTCTTATCTCAGGGGTGAGTCGTGCCCCACGTTGATTGGCATCGGAGGTTCCCGGTAGTGGCTTCCCACAGATGAACCAGTTTCCTGTTCGCTTCATCGTCAGGTCTTCCAAGCGAAGCAGGTTTGTTATGGTCCACTTGGGGGATTCAACATTGGAACGTACCAGTTGGCTAGTGATAGGGAAAAAGGTAGGATTCACCCTCACTCATGTCTGCCTGGGGTGGATGAAACAAAATTTTGTTAATTTCGCGCAGGTGGCATCACGAAATAATCCAACGATGTGGGAAAATTCCCAATAACGGCAACCACCATGGCGTAACTATACAAGGTGACAGCTGACTAGTAGGTTCATACGAATTGACACATTAACTTTCAGCGCAGTATGATTTTGACATTAGTCCATCGGTTCACAAAACCCAAATATATCGAACTTTTAATGATGGCTGCAGGATTGTCACCGCGACTACCGGCTTGTATGGTTCTACCATGGCAACCACAGTTAAATCATGCGATTTAACGGCACCGTTCCACTGCGCAGTCGCAATAATGGAACGAAAGTTTTTCCACAATGCCATGGCGCGGTCGGCCATTTTTGGCAGAAGAAAAGAAACTTAGATGGCAAGCGTTGGGATCGGTTGGGTTTTGCCAGGGAATTGAGATGATAGCAACGCCGTGAACCTTACAACTAGGCGAAAAGCATTACCTATAAACTATGGGCTCTTAGGTGCGCATATTGAAATTAGAGCCTAAAGTAACTAAAAGCAAAAAAAATCCAAACGAGATTTCGGTAAATTTTTTTGAAGTGAATACGTGGTGTGCTTGGGCTACGGTTGCGGGCGTAATTTGTTGGTCGGCCGTGTGGGTGCTGGTGAATGTTAGCAGGATTTCAAGAACGTGTTAATTTTTATCCAAAAAGCCCCTATGAGAATAGTGTGAGGTAAAGAAATACCCTCTGTAAAAGGGGAAGTTTAATATTAAGACGACAACCACTGACCGCACAACAACATATAGGCCGTTGTAACCAACCACCAACAACAACAGAAAGGCCGCTTCATATAGGCCGCTGTAACCAAGCACCACCAACAACAACAGAAAGGCCGCTTCATATAGGCCGCTGTAACCAACCACCACCAACAACAACAGAAAGGCCGCTTCATATAGGCCCACCGAGATAAACCGGACGCAACAACCGCCGGCCACGATAATAACTGCAAAGGCCGCTTCATATAGGCCCACCGAATTAAACTGACCTTGCACCAGCAATAACGACAAAAACAGGGCGTAACAATTAAACCGGCCTCGCACCAGCAATAACGACAACAACAGGCGTAACAATTTAACCGGCCTTGCACCAGCAATAACAACAACCACAGACAACCACAGCCTCGTGCTGGCTAAGTAGGTATTAGCCTACCGGGTGAGTCGTGCCTAAGTAGTTAGTGGTTTAACTAGTAGAAATCTGGCATAATCAAATATATTTTTTTCCGATTTGACTTAACCAAATAGAAGCTAGAGTTAATCAACCAACAAAAAATTGTGTTAGAGTATATAAGCAATTGATTGCATTTGCTTAGATTTTTTTATACATAATGCTAATAAAAGCACTAGTTGGCTAGCACTTTATTATTAATAAAGAAGTTGTTTTTGGCACGCTTGGTAACTTTAGTTTAGAACTTTTATTTTATAATTTAGTATTCGTTATCAAAATGTTTAACGAATTTGATAAAAGAACTAAATTAAATTTATCTGTTTGCAAATCATAATTAAAAATTCGGTTTTGCGTATAATTCTATAAAAATATTATATTGATTTAAAACATCTAGTATTTAAACAAGCTCAGGCGTGTTTTGAATTTAATGTACTATTTATGAAATATACATACATATTTATGTAGAGTGAGTTAGTAGCGTTAGGATCCTCCAAAAATTAAAGCAATAGAAGATAAATAAATAAATACCAATACACTAAAAATACAATACAAAGTATCACAAATGGATCTACGCTATACAAAGATTGGTGTTATATACCGAAATAAGTAGTTAATTGTCATTTGCCCTTTTTAAGTGGAAATGGTGATATCCGATAAGTCGCTGCACAGAGAATTTGCTCAAGCTTTTCGGGGATCGGTGATAACTGTCCGCTTTTCTGTCGAATATTTTCCGCAAGGCCTGTGATTGACTGAGGTTTATTGACCTAAGCCCCGTCTTCAAGTAGATCAAAAAAAAAAAGAAAAGAGGTTTATGATGTTTGCATACCTCCGGTAGGATTGTTACTTTTCCGCTACATTATATAAAAAAAAAGGAAAAAAAGGGGTGTTGAATTCGTTTGTGGTATTTCGATATGTATAATAATATGTAATTTATAAGCTGGTTTAGAATATTTGGATATATAAAAGTTAACACACTTTGTAGATAAGTACATAAATGCTTATGCAAAATAAGATAAATATTTAGGTCTACATACAAACATGTACGTAATTAGATGCGTTACCGTAATTAATGCGAACTTCATTTAAATATTCTTTAAAAAAAAGGGGGGGTGTTCCTTACTCGCTACATAGGTACATCCATGCATGGGCGTATACGTTTTGAATATACTTAGTCGGTAAGAAACATTTCATCGGAAGTTGTGAACCCCTGTAGTGACGGCTAGTACGTATTGAAGTTTGCACTATCGGGTCATGAGTAATCAATCAATTTGATCAATGTTAAAATTTCCGATTATTGAAGCAAAAATCCATAAAATGAAATTTGAATGGCGCGTTATATCTAAGTACCATAACCAAGGGGCAGTTAACGTTAATTACCCAGTAGAACCTATAAATGTTACATGGAATAGGGCCCAATGTTTTGTAATTGAGAGAAAACCAAAACAAGATTCAGTCGAAAATTAAAGGGCCAACGTAGGTCCCTATCTATATATATATATTACAATAATTATTAATTCAGTTTTTTTTTTATATAATGAATCATCAATAAATTTGTAATTGAAATGGGAATGCTGGCATTCAATTTTATTTAGAACGCACGTAGGGCATACAGGTAAGGGGCCACCGAAATTTAGGTGCGTCGGTGGCCATGGATTTTGAGGGTGGGACAAGCACCGGGCGTCGCAACAACACCCGCGGCGCCCCAAGTTATATTCGGCCCATTTCCTTTTTGCATTTTAATTTTTCAGCGTTTTTTTTTTGTTTTGAATTTCAGCTTTAGTAACCGGCCGTGTCCGGTTCGGTAATTTTTTTTTGCGTTTGATTTTTTTTTTGAAGTTTAAATTTTTTGAATGTTAACGGTCTGTCCGTGACATCCGGTTCGGCCGGATGTTGTTTTATTTTGAATTTATAAGCGTTTTGAGTCGGTCTCTGCGCTTATGTCAGTTTGTTTTGAATTTGACAGCTGCTCGTTTTGATAGGCATGATATGACCTTTTTTCTGTTTATGGCGCAGGAACAGTAAGGTTGGCAAGGACCCGCCCCAGCCGACAATGACTAGCCACTGTGCACCAACACATCATGCCGACCGCCTTCCTTACTGCTTCCAATGTAAATGCGTTAACCAAACACCTGTTACAAAGAATAAGCAAAATTTAAATAATCTTTGTTTGGTTCGATTGATCGATTAAATCGATTTTTTAAATCGATTTACATGCAAAATTATTTATCTGGCTCAGGATTTTGCCACCGGATGATAGCTAATATATCTTTCATTTTCCCCCTGTGTTTCATTTTCAACGCGCTAGTCGCGACTGAAATTCTGAACTGTTATGTTCCTTTTCGTTTTGTTCCAGAGTAATAGGCAAATTGCTTATAATTTTGGGTTGGCGCGATTCTCCTACGGTTTGTTTTTCAATTAAAATAGAAATATTTATTAGTGTAATTAATGTAGTATTGGAACTATAAAATCATCAAATCATCGCTTGATTGAGATGGAGAGAACACCAAAAATAAAAAAAAAGTTCTCGTTATCATTGGGGCGGCATCAAAAGAGAGATGGTATTGTGCCGCCGCTTACACTATCGCGACAATCAACAAGTTTTTAATTTTATTTTCTTTATTATACAGGATCAACTTTAATTCAACAAGGGAGCGCAGGTCCCAAATTTAAGGAAATTCTAAGTAATTTAGATGATAGTGAAGAATATAGATACAGAAAACAGAAATCACCTTCTATGTCTTCAATTAGTTCCGATGGTGGTGTTGTGTGTACACCGCCCCACAAAAAATTTAGTTTAGACGATAGCGTTGAATATTCACCACGGTTCTGTGATAGCATCAATTCACCCTCTAATTTGCTCTCTCAGACACTTACCTCCAATAGTCCTGAAGTAAGCTGGAAATGGGGCCGACATTCTGTAGATGAGCAAATAGGATCATTTGCCATTACACCCGACTCAGCTTCTGGTGCGGAAAATAATGTTACATCAGCGGGTTCAAGTAAATCAGATGTAAGAAACTCCCTGGGACGTATGCGTGTGGAATCTCATACTCAGCGATTTGCATATGAAAAGCAAAAAGAGGAGCATCGTCGGAAGTTAGAAATAGAAATGCGAAGAGCGGAAAAGCTGCGAGCGGATGAATTGCTAAAGCAACGTTGCGCAAAACTAGAAGAGCAATTGAGAGAAACCCAAAAACGGCGTAAACAGAGTATGGAAAGTAACAACCAATCACCATCAAAATGCCAAAAGGAGACCAACAACAACAACAGCAAAAACTCCGCAGATTCACACAGGGCCGCGGTTGTGGACTTTGCAAAAATTGAAGATATATTTTCGAATGGAAATGATACTTTCGATGATTTTTTCAACGATTCTGCTGCTGATGATATACTTCTTGAAGCTACTCAACAAGTAGAATCGAAAATAGAAGAACTAGCTCAAAAAGCACCGAATGACGTAGTTATTGCAAAAACAAACTCAGCAAAGATGTACAGTAATAATGAAAAAAAGGCGTGTGAGCGTGCAGAAATTCAAAAACGGGTATCTAACTCTGAGCAGCATGAAAAACGCTCCTCGCTCTATATGAAGTTCCTCGAAGATGATTCTCCCGATGATTGGTTTCTTTCACTCGACGATGTTATATTGCAGGCAACACAGCAATCGAAGAAACCTCGCAACTCATTTCAACGACACAATTCCATGCCCACGAATAAAGAAGCGGCATTAGCTACTGGCAGAGCCAGTCCCACCCACACAACGACTGCGATGACATCAAAAATGGCAGGAACAACTTCACGAGGAATCACGCCTAGTACAATTACTACTCAAACAGTTTCAGCACATAAAATTAAACGACACGCTAGTTCGCATGCTTTTAATTCGTCGTCAGGGGCCATCTCTACTTGTAAGTAAAGGGTGTATTAAAATTTGCTTATACTACACTTTCAAATAGCATACAGTTATCACTTTACGTTTTTATACGAAATTTATCTGAGGACAAAATTAAGAAAGTAACTGGGTCATTTCAAAAACCTCTGAATTCGTTTAACGAATTATGGATCCCTTGCGTGATTGTGGCGATGTCACTGGATTTCGTTGATATGAAAAACTACATTGTGTGTCGGCGATGGGTGACACGTTTGTTTATCCGTAAGGTGTTGACGGACTTCGATGAATTTCTTAAAGAGATGGGACTACGTACTATATTCTTGGACCATTTTGGTGCTGCGGCACCCTTATGAGCGTTTCGTGCTGCCTTCAGAATCATTTCGGGACTACATCCAACCATCAGGATCATTTAAGACTATTTCGAAACCATTTCGGGATACTTACAGGATCACGTTAGAATCATTTTGATACTATTTCGAGACCAATTTCAAGATCACTTTGAGATTATTTTACGTATCAGTTTGGGACAGCCTCAGATCCCTGAAATTCTTCCGAATTGGCCTTGAAATGATTCCAACAAAAATCCCGAAGTTTGCCGAATAAAAATCCTACAACTGTTGCAAAGTTAAGGTGTCCCGAATAAGGCTTGAAATGACCCTGAAGTTGTCCCGAACTGGTTTCCACATAATGTTCACGAGCGGTGCCACGAGGGAGTCTCAAAACGGTCTAAGAATATACGATACATTCCATCCCATGGACAAATGTGGCTTAAGTTTCGCTTACTTAACCCCTTGAAAACCATGCCTCATTTTCGATGTGTTCAAGCTGAAACTATAACAATATAATTTGATACAATTCTTTTACACTCGAAAGGCTGATGATAAAACTTAAGGACTGGTACAAAACAGCTTAAAAAATTCTCGGAAAGTGCTAACTGTGTACCTTTTTTTTTATAAGAATGGAAATACATATCTATATCAACGACAGGTAAAGAAATTTCATCATTTTATTCGTTGCCTGTCCGTATGGCCGAAGTTTTCTGGAGAGACCCGACATCAAGTTTTGTACAATTGTGTTCACACCCCTAAGCGCCACTGTTTGCCATATTCTTTTTTACTTCTGCAACCGTTTTTGTTGGTTTCCCTATTCTCAAAAGTTTTGCCTTCTGAGCAGAATATCGCTTAGTTGGCCGCAACGTAGGCACGTTGGGTGGATTCAAAGTTTTTCCTAACATTTTTTTATCTTGGAGAAACTTTTGGGTGACACTAGCGTAATGTTATGGAGCCAAATCAATCCAAAATATAGATTAACCATTATGGCGACGTAATATTGGCAAAATACGTTTTTAAGACTCTTTCACCTAAATTTCTGCGTTATTGGTTCTCATGTTGTTGTTGTTGTAGCGATAAGGACGCTCCCCGAAGGCCTTGGGGAGTGTTATCGATGTTGATGGTCCTCTACCGGATGCAGATCCGGTACGTTCCGGTACCAAGCCCGACCATCCCGGGAACGATTTGGTATGACCATCTCGCCTTCTTCTAGGCTATCCCAGCCTCCCACCCTTTAGATCCATGAGGAGTTCGGGGTCGCCAGAGCCTCTGCTGTTAATGAAATGACCCTGAAGTTCTCCCGAAATGGTTTCCATATAATGTTGTTGTAGCAATGTTTCGCCCCACCTAATAGCTGCGACCGATCACAAATTGTCATCAATATCCTCTAACAGGAGTCCAAGGGAATTTGCTGTTTCGACAGGGGTGGACCATAATGAAAGGGGTGTTAGAGGCGTTGGTTCCACATTACAATTAAACAGATGGTTGGTGTCATGTGGGGACATTTGTATGTCGGGGTTGATTCTGGATATGTAAGAGTTTAACCTGTTACAGTATCCAGAACGAAGTTGAGCCAGAGTGACTCGCGCTTCCCTGGGGAGTATGCGTTCCTCTTCCGCAAGTTTTGGGTACTGTTCCCCGAGTACTGGATTCACCGGGCAATTCCCGGCATAAAGGTCCGACGCCTGTTTGTGGAGTTCACCAAAGGCTTGCTTGTGTTTTTTTGCTTCATATGGCTGAGTTCTCAGGTGCCGTATTTCCCAAAAATGCTTATGGAGATGACTCCTTAAGTCCCTAGGCGGTGCTGGCTCATCAATCAGATGTCTGTTGGGATGCCCAGTTTCTGGGTATTCAACAGGAACTGTTTGGTTAGCATCTCATTTCTCTCCCTGATGGGGAGTATTCTCGCCTCATTATGTAGATGGTGTTCTGGGAACATAAGAAGACAGCCCGTGGCGGTTCTGAGCGCAGTATTTTGGCAGGCCTGTAGCTTCTTCCAGTGGGTAGTTTTTAGGCTTGGGGACCATATAGGGGGGTGTAGCACGCAAACGGCTGGCCAATTGCTTTGTATGTGGTAATGAGCGTTTCTTTGTCTTTTCCCCAAGTAATGCCAGCAAGGGATTTGAGGATTTTAAACGGCCCTGGATTTTCGGAACAATTGCGGCTGCGTGCTCACCAAAATGTAGATCCTGATCAAACGTCACACCCAAGATTTTGGGGTGTAGGAAAGTCGGTAGCGGAGTGCCATCGACGTGGATGTTCAAAATGGTTGACATTTGGGACGTCCAGGTTGTAAATAGGGTCGCGGATGATTTAGTCGGTGATAATGCCAGGTTTTGCGAGGCGAAAAAACTGGAGAGATCAGGGAGGTAGCCGTTTATTTTGTTGCAAAGCTCATCGATCTTTGGGCCCGGGCCTGTGGGCATTATTGTGCAGTCATCGGCGTAAGAAACGATAGTAACTCCTTCTGGTGGCGAAGGAAGTTTTGATATGTAAAAATTAAACAAAAGTGGGGATAGGACACCACCCTGAGTACCCCTTGTTTAATTCTTCTTGGCTTTGATATTTCGTTCCTGAATTGATTCAAACCGCAATTTATCTGGGTGCTAATGACATTTAGCGCGGAGGTAGTGCTATGGAGTTTTCTGAAGCCATGCTGATGAGTGGCTAGCTGCAAATGTGCTTGAAAATAAGGGAGCAAAATGGCTTCAAGCGTCTTTGCCACTGGCGATAGGAGAGATATCGGACGATATGACTCACCTACGTTAGCTGGTTTCCCAGGCTATAGTAGCGGGACCACCTTGGCCATTTTCCATTTCTCGGGTATGACAAAGGTGGAAAGAGACAGGTTGAAGACATGCGCCAAATATTTGAAACCCTCTTTCCCTAGGTTTTTAAGCATCGGCATGGCTATGCCGTCTGGGCCCACTGCTTTGGATGGTTTAGCGCGACCAATGGCGTCCTCAACCTCTCTAGCGGTGATGGTAATTGGTGACGCGCTGAGTTTGTGTTTATGTGCGTGTCTATTGGCTCTCCGTCTATCTTTGTCGACCGTAGGATGCATTATATATTGTCGGCAGAAAGCGCTCGCGCATTTTTTCGCATCCGACAGCACCTTATCGCCAAAGGCGATGGAAACTTTGTCTTTGTGCTTAGTCGGATTCGATAGGGACTTTACGGTGGACCAAAGTTTTCCTACACCGGTAGAGAGGTTACAACCTCTTAGGTGCTCTTCCCATTTCGCCCGCTTGTGTTCGTCCACAAGCAATCTGATGCGTTGGTTTATATCCCTTATTTGGGGGTCGCCTGGATCAAGCTGTCTTATAAGGTCGCGTTCCCTCGCTAAGCTCGCGGCCTCCGCCGGGAAGTGGGGCCGGATTTCGGGAATTCTCCCGGCGGGAATGAAATGTGCCGAGGCGGATTCAATGACCTTACGGAAGGCACGCTCCCCTTGGCGGGCATCAGTCGGGATAGGGAGGGCAGCAAAGCTGCTGTCTGTTGCAGATTTATATTCTTCCCACTTTCCTTTTTTGAAGTTTATGAAAGTGCGTTTTCGGTGACGATGAAGTCGGCGGTACGCTCGAACGAAATAAGTATGGGCAGGTGGTCGGATGCCAATGTTACCATCGGCTGCCAGTTGATGCAGTTTACGAGTTCTGCGCTCACGATTGAGATATCTGGCGAGCTATGACAGCTTCCTACCATACGTGTGGGGGCGTCTCCGTTTATTGTGCAGAACGTCGTTTCGTCTATTTGATCCGCCAACATCTCACCCCTACTGTCCGCCCGCAAGTTTGAATGCCATAGGTCGTGATGGGCATTGAAATCGCCCAAGATAATGCGATTGTTGCCAGTGAGTAAGGCCTCGATATTAGGGCGGTATCCACTGGGGCAACAGGTGACAGGAGGGATGTAGATGTTGATGATTTCTAGATTTGCATCGCTTGACCGGACAGATAGGCCTTGACGTTCTAAGACATTGTCACTGCGGTCGATGCCAGGATCAAATATATGATATTGCACAGAGTGGTGTATAATAAACGCGAGGCCGCCTCCATTTCCGCTCTCGCGGTCTTTCCTGTGGACATTATAACCAGAGCAGGTCTGCAATGCAGATCTTGCTGTGAGTTTAGTCTCTTGAATCGCAGCAATGCGGATGTTGTGCCGCTTCATGAAATCGACTATCTCCGTAATCTTCCCAGTTAGTCCATTACAGTTGAACTGCAGAATTCTGAAGTGCATGAGGGGTGACGCCGCCACTCTAGGGGTAAGTGAGGGGTGACTACGCCTAGGTTGTGGAAGGCCAGGACGCAATTGCTGTTGTGGCCTTGGGACTGGGCGCCCTTGGGCAAGCATTGGGGTACCCGGATGATTTGGGTTTGCGACCTGGCAACATGGCGCGATGAAACCCGTCGAGGGGTTGCCGTCGCGGAGACCAGAACATCTAGGAAAGTGGCACCACCCAAGGCAGGAGCTGCATTGAGCGGATGTCGCAAACCTATATATTCTGTGCTGGCAGACGGTGCAAACGGAGGCAGGGACTAAGAGTCTGTTTTCCTGACCTGCACGATTGCTGCCTGAAAAGAGGGGGGGAGAAGACGGGGGCAGGGGCTGATGCTCAGCATTGCTACTCTACTACGAAGGTAGTAGTTATGAGTGGTATCAGCTGTTTGAGTTGTTGGCGCCGTGGGGCGCGAGCAGCAGCGGGTACTTGTTGTGGCTTGCGGAGCAGCGGGGCTGCTGGAAGGTAGTGGGGGGCGCTAAGGCGTAGACTACGGGACGCCCTTGGGCGTGAACAGCAAGGAGCCACAAAAGATTTATAAAAGTTACGTGGACGTCGGGTTTTGGGATCAAGCCCAGAACAACCTGTCCGATGCAACCATCCCTTGCACGAGACACACTGAACAGAGTATGACCGTCCTAAAAAGATTCTTTTCCGGCATATGCAGCAAAAGCATTTCTCAGGACCGGGGTCAGGAGACGGACCCGGATTGGGTTCGATGCCTTCCCGGAGTAAGAGAATATGGAGCAGTCCTGCTACAAGGAGCTGCTGGGAGGATGACAATTTGTGGGAGGGACGAAACAAATTAGATGGGGTCACACTGAAATGACAGTCCTTGGTCGGGAAAAACCCCGAGTCGCTCCGGTACATAGAACCGACTGCCTTGGGAAGCGTTATATTATGATATTATTATATAGTAAAAACCTATGACCTGGGTTCACGTCGCTTCCCAAGGCAGTCGGTTCTATGTACCGGAGCGACTCGGGATTTTTCCCGACCAAGGACTGTCATTTCAGTGTAACCCCATTTAATTTGTTTCGTCCCTCCCACAAATTGTCATCCTCCCAGCAGCTCCTTGCAGCAGGACTGCTCCATATTCTCTTGCTCCGGGAAGGTATCGAATCCAATCCGGGTCCGTCTCCTGACCCCGGTCCTCAGAAATGGTTTTGCTGCATCTGCCGGAAAAGAATCTTTTTAGGACGGTCATACTCTGTTCAGTGTGTCTCGTGTAAGGGATGGGTGCATCGGACAGGTTGTTCTGGGCTTGATCCCAAAACCCGACGTCCACGTAACTTTTATAAATCTTTTGTGGCTCCTTGCTGTTCACGCCCAAGGGCGCCTCGTAGTCTACGTCTAAGCGCCCCCCCATTACCTTCCAGCAGCCCCGCTGCTCAGCAAGCCACAACAAGTACCCGCTGCTGCTCGCCCCTTACGGCGCCAACAACTCAAACAGCTGCTACCACTCATAACTACAATCTTCGTAGTAGAGTCGGAAGCAATGCTGAGCAACAGCCCCTGCCCCCGTCTTCTCCCCCCCTCTTTTCCGGCAGCAATCGTGTAGGTCAGGGAACCAGACTCTTAGTCCCTACCTCCGTTTGCACCGTTTGCCAGCACAGAATATATATGTTTGCGACATCCGCCCAATGCAGCTCCTGCCTTGGGTGGTGCCACTTTCCTAGATGTTCTGGTCTCCGCGACGGCAACCCCTCGACGGGTTTCATCGCGCCATGTTGCCAGGTCGCAAACCCAAATCATGCGGGTACCCCAATGCTTGCCCAAGGACGCCCAGTCCCAGGGCCACAACAGCAATTGCGTCCTGGCCTTCCTCAACCCAGGCGTAGTCACCCGTCACTTACCCCCAGAGTGGCGACGTCTCCCCTCATGCACTTCAGAATTCTGCAGTTAAACTGTAATGGACTAACAGGGAAGATTACGGAGATAGTCAATTTCATGAAGCGGCACAACATCCGCATTGCTGCGATTCAAGAGACTAAACTCACAGCACGATCTGCATTGCAGACCTGCTCTGGGTATAATGTCCACAGAAAAGATCGCGAGAGCGGAAATGGAGGCGGCCTCGCGTTTATAATACACCACTCTGTGCAATATCACATATTTGATCCTGGCATCGACCGCAGGGACAACGTCTTAGAACGTCAAGCCCTATCTGTCCGGTCAGGCGATGCAAACCTAGAAATCATCAACATCTACATCCCCCCTGCCACATGTTGCCCCGGTGGATACCGCCCTAATATCAGAGCCTTACTCACTGGAAACAATCGCATTATTTTAGGCGACTTCAATGCCCATCATGATCTATGGCATTCAAATTTGCGGGCGGACAGTAGGGGCGAGATGTTGGCGGATCAAATAGAAGAAACGACGTTCTGCACAATAAACGGAGACGCCCCCACACGTATGGTAGGAAGCTGTCACAGTTCGCCAGATATCTCAATCGTGAGCGCAGAACTCGTAAACTGCGTCAACTGGCAGCCGATGGTATCATTGGCATCCGACCACCTGCCTATACTTGTTTCGCTCGAGCGTACCGCCGACTTCATCGTCACCGAAAAACGCACTTTCATAAACTTTAAAAAAGGAAAGTGGGAAGAATATAAATCCTTTACAGACAACCTCTTTGCTGCCCTCCCTATCCCGACTGATGCCCGCCAAGGGGAGCGTGCCTTCCGCAAGGTCATTGAATCCGCCTCGGCACGTTTCATTCCCGCCGGGAGAATTCCCGAAATCCGGCCCCACTTCCCGGCGGAGGCCGCAAACTTAGCGAGAGAACGTGACCTTATAAGGCAGCTTGATCCAGGCGACCCCCAAATAAGGGATATAAACCAACGCATCAGATTGCTTGTGGATGAACACAAGCGGGCGAAATGGGAGGAGCACCTAAGAGGTTGTAACCTCTCTACCGGTGTGGGTAAACTTTGGTCCACCGTAAAGTCCCTATCGAATCCGACTAAGCACAAAGACAAAGTTTCCAAGCTCCTCATGGAACTTGGGGGTGGGGAGGGAGGGATGGCCTGAAGGTTTAATGTGGCAATATAAATCGTTCCCGAGATGGTCGGGCCAGCACCTTAATGGTGCTGTGTTACCGGAGCGTATCGGATCTGTATCCGACAAAGGACCATCACATCGATAACACTCCCCAAAGCCTTCGGGGAGTAACCTAATCGCTACAACAACAACAACAACAACAACAAAGTTTCCATCGCCTTTGGCGACAAAGTGCTGTCGGATGCGAAAAAATGCGCGAGCGCTTTCTGCCGACAATATATAATGCATTCTACGGTCGACAAAGTTAGACGGAGGGCCAACAGACACGCACATAAACACAAATTCAGCGCGTCACCAATCACCATCACCGCTAAAGAGGTTGAGGACGCCATTGGTCGTGCTAAACCATCCAAAGCAGTGGGCCCAGACGGCATAGCCATGCCGATGCTTAAAAGCCTAGGGAAAGAGGGTTTCAAATATTTAGCGCAGGTCTTCAACCTGTCTCTTTCCACCTTTGTCATACCCGAGAAATGGAGAATGGCCAAGGTGGTCCCGCTACTAAAGCCTGGTAAACCAGCTAACATAGGAGAGTCGTATCGCCCGATATCTCTCCTATCGCCAGTAGCAAAGACGCTCGAAGCCATTTTGCTCCCTTATTTCCAAGCAAATTTGCAACTAGCCTCCCATCAGCATGGCTTCAGAAAACTCCATAGCACTACCTCCGCGCTAAATGCCATCAGCACCCAGATAAATTGCGGTTTAAATCAAAACCCCCACCAGAGAACAGTACTCGTAGCGCTAGACCTATCAAAAGCTTTTGATACGGTCAACCATGGCTCGTTACTGCAAGACCTGGAAGGGTCTACCCTTCCCCCATGTCTTAAAAGGTGGACCGCAAATTATCTGGGTGGTCGGCAGGCATCGGTGCTATTTAGAAACGAAACATCAAAGCCAAGGAGAATTAAACAAGGTCCTATCCCCACTTTTGTTTAATTTCTACATATCTAAGCTACCTTCACCACCGGAAGGAGTCACAATCGTTTCCTACGCCGATGACTGCACAGTAATGGCCACAGGCCCAGGCCCACAGATCGATGAGCTATGCAATAAAATAAACGGCTACCTCCCTGATCTCTCCAGTTTTTTCGCCTCGCGAAACCTGGCATTATCACCGACTAAATCTTCCGCGACCTTATTTACAACATGGACGTCCCAAATGTCGACCATTTTGAACATCCACGTCGATGGCTCTACGCTACCGACTGTCCTACACCCCAAAATCTTGGGTGTGACGTTTGATCAGGATCTACATTTTGGTGAGCATGCAGCCGCAATTGTTCCGAGAATTCAGAGCCGTAAGAAAATCCTCAAATCCCTTGCTGGCAGTACCTGGGGAAAGATAAAGAAACGCTCATGACTACATACAAAGCAATTAGCCAGCCGATTACGTGCTACGCGTCACCCATATGGTCGCCAAGCCTAAAAATTACCCACTTGAAGAAGCTACAGGCCTGCCAAAATACTGCTCTCAGAATTGCCACGGGCTGTCTTCTTATGTCCCCAGAACACCATCTACATAATGAGGCGAGAATACTCCCCATCAGGGAAAGAAACGAGATGCTGACCAAACAGTTCCTGTTGAATACCCAGAAACCTGGGCATCCCAACAGACATCTGATTGACGAGCCAGCACCGCCTAGGGGCTTAAGGAGTCATCTCCGTAAGCATTTTGAGGAAATACGGCATCTGAGAACACAGCCGTATGAAGCGAAAAAACACAAGCAGGTCCTTGGTGAACTCCACAAACAGGCGTCGGACCTTTATGCCGGGAATTGCCCGGTGAACCCAGTACTCAAAGTAAAGTATCCAAAACTTGCGGAAGAGGAACGCATACTCCCCAGGGAAACGCGTGTCACTCTGGCTCAACTTCGTTCTGGATACTGTAACAGGTTAAACTCTTACCTATCCAGAATCAACCCCGACATACAAAATGTATGCCCCGCTTGCAATGTGTCCCCACATGACACCAACCATCTCTTTAATTGTAATGTGGAACCAACGCCTCTAACACCCCTTTCCCTATGGTCCACCCCTGTTGAAACAGCAAGTTTCCTTGGACTCCCGTTAGAGGATATTGGTGACAGTTTGTGATCGGTCGCGTCTGTTAGGTGGGGCGAAGCACTGCTACAACAACAACAACAACAACCTGGGTTCACGTCCCGGGAAGAGCAACATCAAAATATTTTAGATAACATTTTTCTAAGCGGGGTAGCCAATCGGCAATGGTTTGCAAGTACTCCGAGCCCGTCCTAAACCTCTTACGAGGTATGTGTATAGCGCCCGGTGTTAATTGTGTTTTTTTTAACAAATATAGCAGCAATAATTGTTTGAAATTGTATCAGCTGTTTGTTAAATAATTTCAAAACTATCTTCTGTTGTTGTTGTATTATCTTCTCAAAACTATTTACGGATTGTTTTCGGGATAGTTTTGGGGCTATTTCGGGATAACTTCTGCACTATCTCGGGATCGTGCCGAAATATTTTCATGATACTTCAGGACAAAATTGATTTCGTGAGTGTTTTAACGTTCCTTGAGGAACTGTTTTGTGATGATACAATTTTCGAGAGATTGTTTCCTTCAACCTAGGAACGAACTTTTTTCAATAGGAGTCTAATCGACTTAGTCTAATAGTATTTGGATGTGGGTTCCGGAAATTCGCTAGTTAAACTTTAGTTTAGGTGTTATTTCTTACATATACTATTCAAAACCAAGCTGAACTTTGAAAGTGATATGTTTATTAGAAAAAATGTACTTTATTAACACGCTCTTGCGGTATACGCACCAGTAACCGTATTTTCAGGTGGTACGGATATGTGTGCGTGTAATTGGTTGACTTTAATAAAACAATGTGCGTTATAATATCCGCCTTCGGTTTCACTTATAATCAAAAACTTTTCCCGTAACTATAGTTATTATAATAATTGAAGTATCTAACACATTTTATATATATTTTTTATTTCATCATAGCTCGCGATCGTCAGGTGTATAGTCGGAAGTAGGCTCTTACATGACAAAACACAGGAAGACATAAATGCCGGATGCTGACAGTCATTCCAAACACACATCAAATTACATATATTTACTCATAGATTTAAGCCTTACGATAAGAAAAGAAAACATACTATAGATATCTTTCCAATATTCTATGTTATGCCTTTTTCATTTTTATGTGAAATATTTTATAATAACTAGAAAAAAAAGTTTAAAAATAGTGTGCCAATGTGATACAAGAACGGATGTAAAAACGATAATTTTCGTTAATATTAGTGTAACAGAATAAAAACAGAATTCCAAATTGTGTATAAAACTGAATCGTTTTTAAAATACACATAAATTACTGCTAAGACGGCATCGCTAAATATTTTAAAACTAAGATTTTTTTCATTTGAGTAAGCCGTCAAAATGTGTTAAAAATAGAGATTACGATTTCTTCTCGAGCACAAGTGAGTATTCCGAGACCCGAAAAATCGAGAACTCGGCTTCTCGCGCGATTTTAATATCTCGAAATACTCACAAAACTCGCGAGCTTCTCAACATTTAACTTAGTCGCTGTTTTGACAGTTTAACACTCTGTTTTTTTCTTTATTGGTTTTTGTTGATTAAATTGCCTTTCCAACGATACTTCACTCAAAACATATTTATATACATATGTAATTTGGTTTATAATATTTTAATTTTTTATCGAGAAAACGAGAACTTGGCTTCTCGCGAGATTCTCGAATCTCGAAGTACTCGTACTGCTCGCGATCTTCTCGACATTAAATTAAGTTGCCGCAATGGCAGTACTCTACACATTTCGCCGTTTTTCAGTTCTGGTATTGTGGAAATTTTCTGCCATTGCTCCAGAATAAATCGTAAGCTCTATATAAAACAGCCAATCCGTCGATTAAATAATTTCGAGAAGCTCGCGACGTTTACGAGTATTTCGAGATTCGAGAATATGGCGGGAAGGTGAGTCTCGCGAGAAATCGTAAGCTCTAGTTAAAAATAATAAAAATAAGTATTATTTATCTTTCTAGTTTAATTCAATTTATTTTCTCATAGTTCTGCAGCCAACAAAAATTCAAAAAAAATTGTTTTTGTTTTATCTATTAATAAAGGATTCCAGGTTCGAATTCGAATGTCAAAAATATCGGCGTGGCGCCGGCGGCCCAAATGTCAGATATCGTCGAAAGCGGTATCAACGGATGCGTATCACTGGCAGTTATTAGAACCCAATTGTAAAATTTAACTCTCTCTAATTGTTGGAAAATTATTTATAAAAACAAGGGCTTTCGATGTCAGCTTAACACGGATTTTGCATCACCGAATTCACCTAGTTATTAAAACAAAACACTAAAAGAAAAGTTATATAAAAAATTTAAATGCTCTTGCATAATTTTTTCAAAAAAATTAATAAGGAACATTGAATTTATATAAAATGACAAAAGCCGGAATGTTTTCAAATTGTCCTCAAGTTGTTAAAAAAAAGCAAATTACCCGAAAAAGGTGCCGTGTTTTTCAAAAATTCTTTATCCCGATTGGCTAAAAGAATAAGCGATGCAAAATCCTTTAGTAGGTTGTAGGGGTTTAAACACTCCTTTGACATTATTTTCATACTTAAGTTGAAGAAATATGTACGCATGAGAAGGGTGTGAAAAATCACTTGGGCTCATATTCAAACATCTGTTGTTTATTTTCGAAACTATAAAATAGCTTCTGAAATGTTAATTTTGATTTTCACACTTCATCCTTCAACACCCAAGCCTCCCGATTTGACATTTACTAAAGTTGGCGGCCCTATCCCAAACTGTTGTTTTTGTTGTTGTCGGAACCCATACCAGATGCAGAGTAAACTGTTCAGCCATCACGTTAAGTGATCTGCGACAGCCTACTACAGTTTCAGAATGGGGTGTACAGAGTCAAGGGCTTCAGCGCTGCTTGGCTGTCTGAGAAAATATAAACGTGCTTCTGAGGGACTGCCATCTGCCAAAGGCAGTGAACAGCGTCTTGTATGGCCACAAGCGCGGCCTGAACTACGCTACAGTGATCCGGAAGGCGAAAAGATCTTTGTATGTCCAATCGTTCCGAGTAGACACCCCCTCTTACCAACTTTTCCCTCTCAGGGATTAATATTTCGTATCCCTTGTTAAAATTGGTATTTGGTATGCAGGATTTGTCAAGAATTTCAGTATGGTTGCAGTGAGACCATGTGGTCAGTTTCCTCAGCGTAATAGTTGCACATGCTGCATATTTTATGCCTACTATATTTATGGGTAGTAGGTTCAGTATTACATTCATAGCCTGTGTTGGCGTAGTGCGGATGGCTGCGCTTATACATAATAGTGCAGATCCTTGCACCTTTTGCAGAGCAAGAACCGTCGAGGATTTATTCAGGGCGGGCCACCATACCGCCACCCCGTATAGCAATATTGACCTAACTATGGGCGTGTATATCCAATGCACTCTCATAGGGGACATACCCCATTTCCGTCCAATTGCCCCTTTACATGTGTAGAGGGCAATCGTGGCCTTGCGGACACGTTTCGTGGTGTTTTGTGTCCAGTTCAATTTCTTACCAAGTGTGAGCCCTAGATAGTTGGCAGACTCACTTATCTTAAGCACTGTGTTTGCCAGCACCGGAGTTGAGAGAGGTGGTATCTTATATTTCCTCGTAATGAGCACCAGCTCCGTTTTATTTGGGTAAACGCGAAGACCATTATCAGCGGCCCATGCTTCGACCCTTCTTAATTCCAACTGCATCATATTTCAGAGAGTTTGTGAAAAATTCCCACTTATCAGCATATGCTATGACTTACAGTCCCTATCCTCCTCCATGTCCCTTGGCAGCTGATTCACCGCCATGACCCACATCAGAGGGGAGTTCCCCTACTGACGAACCTGCTCACCGACAACCCTGCAAGGTCTGCCTGTACTACCCTGCATAGCAGCAATTGGTGCACAAGCTCTACCAGCTGAGATTCGATGCCCAGATCAGTACCTTAATGATTGAGTCGGGCTTGATGTTGTTGAACGCTCATTCTATATCTAGGAAAGCTGCCAGGCAGTATTCCTTGAAGGAGAACGATCTCTCTATGCACGATATAATTTCGTGTAATGTCATTTACATTGATTTTCGCTTCATATGAGCGTTTTGTGCTTCAGAGAGTTGGTCGTTCACTGCCTCCCTGATATATGTCTCCATCAAAATTTAGTTGAAACGAAGATAGACTGATGGGTCTAAAGTCGTTTTCTTTCGCGATGCACGCTTTGCCTGCCTTGGGAATAAATACCACTTTAGATCTTTTCCATATACGTGGGTTGTGGTTAACTGCCACAACACCTCCTATTATAGCGTATAGCCAGATTGCGCTGCATTCCAGTGATTGTTGCAGTTGTATAGGTGTAACTCCGCCCGGCTCTGGAGTTTTAAATGGTGCAAAAGATTGAATGGCCCAAGATATTTTATCTCATGTAACTAGTTTGTGCAGTATAGGTTGCACTATTACTTGTGCCGAGCTTTGTGGATCCCCTGGTTCGTTCCTGGTTGCACCTGGAAGATGTGTGTTCAGCAGTAGGCCCAGGGTTTCCTCCCCAGTTTCGGTCCATGAACCATCAGGCCTTTGCAAGCATCCTGGGGCCGTATTAGCCGATCTGGAAAGTTCTTTCCTGAGTCCCCCCTTCAGACACTGTTTCCATGCTACTACAGAAATCTCGCCAGGGGGATCTTTTGACTTTCCTTTTATAAGGTTTTGTTTGTACATTTCCCAATTCTGCTCTTCGCCAGAGGCTATAGCTGCATTGAAAGCTGTACTACTTAACCTGCGAAGGTTTTTGATTTGTGAATTCCACCATGGTGGCTTCTTTTTACCCCTTTGAATTTTCTTTTGGGGCATACTTTATCTAGTGCCTTACGGCATGACTCCGTGAAGTTATTTACCAGTCTTTCCAGTTCTGGTATGCTACCTGGCGTTTCGGATACGCTCTCAAGTGGCAATATCTTAACTTGTTCCCTATTTTATTCTTGCCAATTTGTATTTTTTATATTTCTGGGGGCAGCGCTCTGCTTTTTAACCAAGTCCAAGTCGAATTGGATATAAAAATGGTCAGAGATTGTGTGGTCCTTAAGGACCCTCCAGTTCCTGACCAACTCCTGCGAATCTTCTGAGACTAGGGTGACATCGAAGGTCAGGTTCCCTATTGCCTATGATTAGTCTAGAGTTGAGAATGAAATCAAATAGTGACTCACCCCTTTAATTTTCGTCATTACTTCCTTAGGTGGAGTGCTGCCCGTTTGCATCTCCTCCTGGCGGTCGATGTCGGCACCGTCTTGTCATGAGCTAGATAAATTGATGATAGCCTGATTTCTTCCATACTCAAGCGCAGGCTGGTCATTGTTGTGTCTTCATCTCTAAATTGAGGAAAACAAAAACGTTAAGGTTGGTACTAACAAGTATACACGATCTAGACTTTCCACAGTGCCACAACTTAGCAATGTGTAGCCGGCAGACTTGAGTCCGCAAATGTTTTGTCCTACCACACACGGCTCCTGGATGAGGACAATATCAGCTGCCCCTTTAGATGCCAGTTGGAGCAGCAGTGCAGCGGAGGCTGCTTTACTATGGTGCAGGTTAACTAGAGGACCCGCACCATCATCGCACACTATCGCTCCCTCTTTGAGAGTGGAGTTAGCTGCATCTTACATCATCAGCTCCTCCTCCTCCGTATATTGCGGCTATACCTATGGATTATGTAGATGAAGTGTAGCCGTCCAACGTATCCGGCTCACGCCCATCTGCCTTCATATTGTGACGAATATTAGCATCACTAAGTGATACTAGCATCACTAACCTGTTACTAAGCAGATACTCGTATGTACGTAAACAAATCAATCATCATTTACACACATATGTACATACAAGGCAACGAAGAGATACTCGCAAACGCATGTAATCATCAGTTGAAGTAGTGCTCACACATACACACGTATATTGTGAATTCCACCACACATACACACGTATATGACTATGAGAAACGCCTAAACTACAAATATACATGTATATCGCTGATAACCAAGCAAGAGATTCTAGAAGGCGAAACGTCTAGACTTTTGGAGAAATATGCTGACGAGGCAGCAGAGAGTGTAAAAGCAGCACATCAGTTTTGATTTAAGCACGCTATTGGTTGTGAAGTATAAGCGTTGTTGTGAAGTACTTTCAAAATAGTCTAATAAAGACCATTTTGCATTATTGAATATTGGACAATATTGGATTCAACAGATTAGCGATTCGAACGTTAGCAGAAGGTTTCAAATAAGCGGAATTTCCCTAAATTCGTTACGATTGGTGTCAGAAGAGAAATTGTTGAATAAATTCCGAAGATTTCGAATACGACTTGGACATGGCAAAGTAAAGTGAATTAAGGATTCAGCAACTGAAAAAGGAGTTGGAGAACCGGGGATTGAATACAACCGGTAATAAGATCGAACTTCAAGCACGGCTATGGGAGGTAATGGAGTCGCAAGCAATTAATGTGGACGAGTATGTCTTTCATCCTGATGGAGACGAGACAACAACAAAAATTGAGGAGAAAAAAGAGACATCGCAGACAGTTACGGGCATAGACTTGAGCATGATATTGGCTGCAATATCTGCTCAAACATCGACAGTGGCATCCCAACTGGAATCACAGGAGACACGCATAACATCGAAGATGGTAGCACAGAAGACACGTAAAGCATCTTAACTGGAATCGCAGGAGAACTGTATAACATCGCAGATTGGAGCACAAGAGGTACGAATATCCGAAATGTCGGCACAAATTTCAGCGCAGATCTCTGCACAACTGGAAGAGCAAGAAGGACGTATTTCTTCAAAGATGGAGGCGCAGGATACAAACATTTTGCAACTGGAGAACAAAATCGATGCCGAGATTGAAATATTGCGAGGTCATATACAGGAGTTGCAACTAAATCGGCCAGCAATTTCAGCGACTACTCCGAAGGTAAAAACACCATCCTTTGACGGTTCTGTTCCTTTCCAGGTCTTTCAGCTACAGTTTGAAAAGACTGAAGCAGTGAACAACTGGAATGCTGAAGATAAAGTTGCAGCTCTATTCGAAGCATTCAAGGGGCCAGCAGCTGAAATCCTACAGACGATTCCCGAAGGAAAACGGAACAACTATGAAGCATCGATGGGCGCACTAGAGAGGCGATACGGAACCGAGCATAGGAGACATATATACCAAATGGGGTTACTGAACCGCTTCCAGAGGGCTGGTGAAACATTGAAAGAGTTTGCGTCGGATGTTGAAAGTTTGGCACATTTAGCGAATGCGGACGCACCCGTGGAATACACGGAAAGGGTAAAAATCCAGTGCTTTATTAATGGAATACCGGATATCACATGCTCTGATTCAGGAAACAGCATCGCTTCTGTGTAAGCCAGCGTTCAAAGCACGCCGTGTGGAGGTAGAAAGGCCAGAATGGGTGAACACAATATTGGAGGCACTGGAAGGATCGCAAAAGCGGAGTGAAAGATTTATCAAATGCTTATATGCGGGAAGCCAGGTCACATTGCACGTCATTGCGATCTTGATCCTAGTGGTTTCAACAAAGCTGGAGGAGATGAGCAAGAGCGAGTCAGATGTAAAGATCGAGAGCAAGCTCCAGCTGTGGAATGTCCCGTTATCTCTGTAACACAAATCGGAAGAAAATCGAGCAGAGGAAATGTGGACGGCAAAGAACGTGTACTGAATGTATATACGGGAGCATCTCATTCCTTAATCCGATCTGATTTGTCAACAGGAGAGTAAATCCATTACCTGGAGCAAGAATGCGCCCGGTCACTGGCGAGTATAACCAAGTCCAGGGAGAAGTGATATGTGAAGTCTTAATTTGGAAAGTCACGGTTCTACACAAATTCGTTGTGGCGGAGATTGTCGATGAAGTCATATTGGGAGTGGACTTCTTGGTTGTCCATGGCATCAAGATCGACATGCAAAGAAGGATTATGTAATATAAGAACAAGGATGTACCCCTTAATTACAGTTTTGAGAAAGGGTTCAGCAGTAAGCGAGTGCTGATGGAGGAGACTCGACAAAGACCACGAAAGTCAAAGCCAGAAGGCCATGCAAAGATTAGTGGAACAAATGGAGCACACAAATCAATAGCGAAGGTACTTGCGGGAAGAACACTTGCATTGACAAACCGAAATAGACGAACTAAAATGAAGGAAAAAAATTCGCAGAAAGAATGCAAGGGTGGTTTCAAGCCAGGGCGCACTACTGTTGTGAACCGTCAAGACGATACTGATGATGCAAAGTCAATCCGTCAAGATCAAGCTCTGAGAAGTAGTTCATTGGCCAAACAACAGAGTATGAGGGAACGGTCCAGGACAATGAGTAGTAGGATGACACGGTACAACAAGAACAATAATTCGTAAGGTTTCCTGGAGGGAGATTTGGTACTGCTATATAACCCTCACCGGTGGAGAGGTGTTCCATCCAAATTTTGGTGCAGTTGGGAAGGCCCGAATATTAGCATCACTCAGTGATAATAGCATCACTAACCTGATACTAAGCAGGTACTCGTATGTACGTAAACAAATCAATCATCATTTACACACATATGTACATAAAAGGCAACGAAGTGATACCCGCAAACACATATAATCATGAAAAAAAAATTTTTTCTCAGAAATTTTACGCTAACTCTTTTTTTTTGTTACCCATACTTAGTAAACTTTGAATTTCAAATTGAAGGAAAATTGGTTGAAAGGAACAGGGTGCCCATCGATGTTATATTTTTAAAAATTCTAGAAAACTGCTATATTGTAAATAAAAAGGTTTTATTTTAACAACATATTTTTTTATAATTTTATTTTAAGATCGCGGGTTCGAATCGAGCTCAAGGCCTAACAATAATTTTTTATCATTATTATTGTTATGATAAATTTTTTCTTAATTGAAAAAATTTTTAAATTAGAATAGAAGAAAGAAAAAATTTAGACAACTGCCAAAGCTCGTTGTATAGATCCATTTCGGGAACTGCTAAATTCCTTCATCGGCAACGTTTAGGCGCCGCTGCTATAACCATTTAGCCATCACAGCGGTTTTTTGTTTGTCTTCATTAATCCTACTTCTATTCTGGTTCGTGCCAATTGATATTCACAACACTGCGACATCTGTTGCAGAATGGATGTGAAAATTGGACTTGTTTGATGGCAATGCCGCCATAGTGTCATATTTTATTGACACTTTTTCCCCGTGCTCTGGGATGTATTAACAATTTTTGTTGTTATATCGGCCTACTGATTTTAAGATCGCGGGTTCGAATCGAGCTCAAGGCCTAACAATAATTTTTTATCATTATTATTGTTATGATAAATTTTTTCTTAATTGAAACAATTTTTAAATTAGAATAGAAGAAAAAAAAAAATTTAGACAACTGCCAAAGCTCGTTGTATAGATCCATTTCGGGAACTGCTAAATTCCTTCATCGGCAACGTTTAGGCGCCGCTGCTATAACCATTCAGCCATCACAGCGGTTTTTTGTTTGTCTTCATTAATCCTACTTCTATTCTGGTTCGTGCCAATTGATATTCACAACACTGCGACATCTGTTGCAGAATGGATGTGAAAATTGGACTTGTTTGATGGCAATGCCGCCATAGTGTCATATTTTATTGACACTTTTTCCCCGTGCTCTGGGATGTATTAACAATTTTTGTTGTTATATCGGCCTACTGATTTTAAGATCGCGGGTTCGAATCGAGCTCAAGGCCTAACAATAATTTTTTATCATTATTATTGTTATGATAAATTTTTTCTTAATTGAAACAATTTTTAAATTAGAATAGAAGAAAAAAAAAAATTTAGACAACTGCCAAAGCTCGTTGTATAGATCCATTTCGGGAACTGCTAAATTCCTTCATCGGCAACGTTTAGGCGCCGCTGCTATAACCATTCAGCCATCACAGCGGTTTTTTGTTTGTCTTCATTAATCCTACTTCTATTCTGGTTCGTGCCAATTGATATTCACCGATGAAGGAATTTAGCAGTTCCCGAAATGGATCTATACAACGAGCTTTGGCAGTTGTCTAAATTTTTTCTTTCTTCTATTCTAATTTAAAAATTTTTTCAATTAAGAAAAAATTTATCATAACAATAATAATGATAAAAAATTATTGTTAGGCCTTGAGCTCGATTCGAACCCGCGATCTTAAAATCAGTAGGCCGATATAACAACAAAAATTGATAATTTTATTTTGTAAAGAAAATATGTAAATATAATTCATATAGTATTATGCAAAACATATTTGTAAAATATAATTCATGTAATAAATATTAAAATTTGCGTCGTGCTCCTCTTGATTTTCCCTACAAATTGGCCGGACGGGACCTACATGTTTTATGCCGACTCCGAACGGCATCTGCAACGCAGATGACTTTTTACTGAGAGCTTTTCATGGCAGAAATACACCCGGAGCGTTTGCTAAACACTGCCGAGGGGCGACCCCGCTTACAAAAATTTTCTTCTAATTGAAAAAACTTATTTCTAAAATTTTGATGTTGCTTTGCCCGGGGTGCGAACCCAGGGCATACGGTGTGGCAGGCGGAGCACGTAATAAATATTATTCAAAACATATTGAAATATTAGTGGGTTTTGTTTGAAACTATTTCTATAAGGGATTTTTTAGTTATATCAGCTGATATGAGTTTACGATTTAATTCAACAACTTGCATCAGAAATTGCTTCTCATCTTCGTCTTTCGTTAGAGACTTGCTAAATTCTTCGAACAGTTTTACACCTCTTTCTGCAGTGTCATTGACCACGCGTAAGTGTTTGATTCGTGTTTTTCCCTCAAGGTAATCCAAATTTGGAAAGTGTTTCTGCCGTCCTTTTTGTGGCGAAATCACCCAAAGTAGATTGAGGAGTTAACATTTGGGGACTATCTCTTAATTTCGTGGCCCTGGTTCAACATTCATTCCTCGAATGATTTCTGATTTTTGTAAACAAGTCAGATTGTCGGAAAATAGAGCGAGCCCGATAAGCTCATCAGATAAATACCACAAGTGACGTTCCAAAACACTTCTTGCTGCATTTCCAATTTCAGAGTTCATTTCTTCATATGCCTTGAGGTTTTTCCATAACTGCAAGTCACAATAGGGTGCTTCTGCTGCCAATGGGGCTTGTACCCACGCTTGGGTGTAAATCATTGCACCAAATTTCACAAATCGGGAAATTTGCTTTTCTTCTTCGTTGGTCAGGTTGAACTTGTTCTTTTGATTTTTAAACAAAAATATTTTAAAGGCATAAAGTAACTTGGCCATCCATCGTGCATAATGTATGGGCCCAGGGGCTCGCCAATGAATTTTGGTCGGAGGTTTATTTAAAACGACCAACGTAAGTTAGACGATCTCGTGGTAGTCATCTCGAGTGTTTTGTAACGTATCAGTTCTTTCAATCACTGCTAAAGTTTTTTGAACCAGTAAGTTAGAAGCTGTACTTAAATTAAGGGTTGTGTAACTATCTCGCGAAATATTTTCCCAGACCTCCTTAAATCTTTTAAATAATTGGATTTCTGGGGATACAGACGGACCAAAGCACAAATTAAACACTTTGGAAAGAATTATTTCGAGCACATGATGGCGACATGCTAGCCATAATAAGTGGCGATCAAGCTTTATTTCGAGTAGAGCACATGCTCCACTTTTATAACCTGTATTTGAAGGTGTAGTGTCGAAACTCATAGAACTAACTTGACCTTTTAATTCCCACTCCTTCAAAAGTTTACACACGGCATTTGTAATTTGTTCCCCCGTTACAGCCTTCAATTTGGGAACACCCAGCAGTTTTTCACCTCCATCTCCAGACACGAGTATATGTAGCCGCTCCACTTTTTTGTTATTTATATGATCAGGCAAACGCTTTCCGTCCCAATGAACAACTAGCGGATATTCTGTCGTAAATGAAGCTTTAATTTCAGCATGGAACTCGATTCTTGCTTTCTTTCTTTCTCGTCGAATCGAGCTTCTGGAAACTGGAAATGCTGACGGGCTATAACCAAGTGAAGCAGCAATTGGAATGAACAGTTTGACTGCCTTACTGACTGTCTGATATATTGTTGCGATCCATAGCACTTAATACATGCGGTGTGAGCATTTTATTTGTGGATGGCAAATCGTCTGAAGTCAAAGCTGAGGCTTCTTTTGGTTTTTTTGCATTATTGGTATGTAATCGTCATTTTCAAATTGTTCACTAGAAGAACTACTTAAGCTTAATTCAAGTTGGTTTGATGTTACCGAGGTAGAAACTGCATTTTGTTTTGCCTTCTCACGCAGCTCTTCCGCCCTTAACTTACGTTTTTGCGAGCGCTTATTTACTTTCTCAGCCTTCTTATCAAAAGAAGTCGTCACCATTTTTCGGTCCTGCCTTTGATCGATTAAAAATGTTCGATCTTCGTCAATTTTTATCATATCGAGAGCATCCGCTCGTGCGATATCAAATAGTTGGTCTAGTTCCTCAACAAATGATTTTTCCCGGCCTTTCTGGCTTTTAGAAGCTCTGGATATGTTCTTTTTCAAAAGCAACCATTTATTGTGTATTCTTTCAAGCTTATCGATACAGTTTATCGCCTCATTCGTTGGTATAAATGCCTTGTCCCAAACTTCTATTAGTTCCTCAATCACATAATGTGCCGCATTTCGAACACTTTTTTTTTTCTCAAGAGCTCGTGAAAAAACAAAAGTGTTTGTCTGAGAGTTGGAAGTTGATTAAAGCGAGTTAACGGTTGCAAATCTCGTACACCGAGAATGAAAATTCCATCTTTTTGACGTGTTGAGCAGGCCATTATTTTCACTAATATTTTTAGAAATATTTAATAAATGCTTGCATACTTAATTATTATTATTTAAATAATTTCAAACACTTACCGATAAAAATAGTTATTTAGGTATTGTTTTATATTATGTAATCTCCCACTTTATTTGTATTAAAAAGCGGATTTACATGTGCATATTGTGCATAGGCACTCTGCGATCAAGTATTTTCAAATTGAAATTTGAAATGGCAAACGTAATCACGCGCGACGCTAATATATTTGTGTGTGTGACAAATGCATTGCAATAAACTGAAAAATAAATATAAACGGAGTTCGTTTAAAGAACAGTAATATTATTCAACTTACTCATGAATACAGTACTTTAGTTTTCGGTGGAGCACTTAGTTTGAGACGATGTAAAATTTATAAAATCATGGAATGTGGTACTTTTTGGCGAAATACTTTATTTCATTTGCGTTGAGCACCTTCTTTCACAAGTCGCAAAACTTTGAAATTTCGCATAGATAATGTGATTGATTGGGGTAACAAAATTACGGGTTACCCTGGGTCAAAATCACAAAAAAAAAAAAAAAAAAAATTTGGACCACCCTAATAATCATCAGTCGAAGTAGTGCTCACACATACTCACGCATAGAGAAACGCCTAAACTACAAATATACATGTATGTCGCTGGTAACCAAGCAAGAGATTCTAGAAGGCGAAACGTCTAGACTTTTGGAGAAATATGCAGCAGAGAGTAAAGCATAAAGTAAAAGCAGCGCAAACTGAGGATTGATGAATCAGTTTTGATTTAAGCACGCTATTGGTTGTTAAGTATAAGTGTTATTGTGAAGCACTTTCAAAGTAGTCTAATAAAGACCATTTTGTATTATTGAATATCGGAGTTATTTATTCAACAGTTTAGCGATTCGAACGTTAGCAGAAGGTTTGGAATAAGCGGAATTTCTCTAAATTCGCTACAATATCTGCCTCTTCGTCGCCCTCTGTTCTTCTGGCTCCACCTCTGCTGCCAAATTTCTAGCGGCGATGACGTCTTTACTGTGGACCTTTATGGTGACGTTGTCTAAGCCAACGTAGTGTATTAGCTATGGTGCTGTTGCGGCTAGCGTTGTATGTTTGCGTAGTGTTGCTGCGGCCAACGTATATGCTTGCGTAGCGCTGTTACTGTCGGCGCAGGCGGGCGGACGCTGCCTGTTCGCGGGTGCGCGTTACTGTGGTAGTGCCGTTGCTGGCGAAGTATCAAGCGGTGTTTGGTGGTATAATCGACACATTCACCACTTGAGGCCACGACTTACTCCTGTGAAACGACCTGTCCGCATGGTAGAACCGACAACTTCAAGGGACGCTCCACAAGTACCTCTGGTCACGGCCACAGCTCCGTGCTAACTAACTTCTGTTCTGCCATGTTGCTTCTTTTATTGCTTTGTTTGGTATTGCTGGCTCAAATGGTAGCGTTGCCATGGTTGCTGTTCGATGTTGCGAACGCTCGTTGCGTTGCTGAGATTTGTTAGTTTGTTGTGTTGGCATTAAAGTGTTGTGCTTGCCCGTTGTGTTGCTGAGACTTGTTGGTTGGTCTGCTGCTATAGCCTTTTGTGACTGGCTGTTGTGTCAATGCTGTATTGAACTTGTTGGTTGGTCTGTGGCTATAGCCTTTTGTGACTGGCTGTTGTGTTAGTGTTGTATCGAGTATGATGTATGCTGTATTGAACTTGTTGGTTGGTCTGTTGCTATAGCCTTTTGTGACTGGCTGTTGTGTTAGTGCTGTATCATCAAATATGATGTATGCTGTATTGAACTTGTTGGTTGGTCTGTTGCTATAGCCTTTTGTGACTGGCTGCTGTGTTAGTGCTGTATCGAATATGATGTGGGGTCGCTTTGTGTGGGCCAAATTAATGGTGTTATATTTGGTCCTCACGGCTGTTTACACAGTCCGGGCATTCCTTCTCCCCTCCCTGTGTATCGTAAAACCCTCTCCATATTCTCGGCTACGTAGACGCCACAGTCGTTGTTGTTGAGTTGTTGGAGCACCTCGAGTATTAGTTCCTGCGCTTTAAAACCGTCGTGTCCGTACCGCTGTATGTATTCCCACCGGAGGAAATCTGCCAAACCTGGGTTGCGTGGGGGACTCTGGCCCTGTGCATTGAGTCTGCTACCCATATATATCGTTCCTGCCAGCATTCCGTGTCGGTGACGTGGTGGGTGACTGCTGCGTTTGCCAGACCGAGCAGGTACCAGTGGTTAGCTGTGTTGTGGGGTGCTAGGACCGCACTATTGCCAAACAGGTCGACGTTCCGGACCCATAGGCGTATGCGTTGGTAGTCTTCCTCCGTGTTACCCTTCTGGGTCAGCTGCCAGATCACGAACGGGCTGAGAGTCGTATTTTGTTGCTTATGTTGCTCCTCCAGTCCCTTTGCCCAAGCGTCAATGACGGTGTCGGTCAACCATTTCGATTCTCTGGGAGTGTCGAGGTCAGTCGTATAGAGGGGTATGCCGCCTGGTCCTGCCGGGAATATTATTTTAGGCGTGTCTCTCGGCGGTGGGGCTGTGTCCTCATCCGAGGAGAGCTCGATAATTTTCGGCGACTGTGGCTTTTCCGGTGGAGCTGTGTCCTCATTGGAGGGGAACTCGACGGCTGCCGGCAACTGCCCTGCCTTCACTTCTATCCTACCGAGTGTGAATGTTATCGGCGATGCTCCGGTCTTATTGTGGGCCTTGCCCGTGACTGGTTCGGTGTTCGTGGTGTTGTCATTGGTGCCCGTGATGTGTGGTAGTTTAATGATGCGTGCGACGTCAGCGTACCTGTTTGCGCGTGTTGTTGACGTCGCCGCCTGTAGTAATTAATGGTGTAATGCCGTGTACGACGCCAGCGTACCTGTTTGCGCGTATAGTTGCACGCGTGTGGCTGACGTCGGCCCCCGTAGTGTTTAATGGTGTAATGATGTTTTCGACGTCAGCGTACCTGTTTGCGCGTATAGTTGCACGCGTGTGGCTGACGTCGGCGCCTGTAACTCCTTCCAGCAATACGGCCCTCGGGCGTTTTGCTTCCTCCTCCTCGTAGCGCTGGCGCATACGCTTGACGCTGTTGGTTAGTCTAGCGTTATAGCTCTGCATTGTAGATTATTGGTTTGTAAAAAAAAAAATTCGTAGCAAAAGCAAACGATGTTGTCACCTCGGTGGTTTGCGTTGGAATGACCGGCGCTTGATTGTCCTTGATATTAATTAATAATATAAAAAAAATTGTTCTCCCTGAATTTGTTTGGTTTCACGCGATGATCTCTGCTGTATGATATGCTTTTAGTTCCGCGATGTTGACAGTTTTTTCCTTTCCTCCGTTGGGTTTTCGTATTTTGAGTATCACTGGGGATACATATCATAGGATTTGGTAGGGCCCGTCATATTTGTGGGCCAACTTTGCCGCGAAATTTTCCCCGACCTTGGAGAGATGGTGTTCCTTTGCGAGCACTAGTTCGCCGACTACGGGGGTCCATTTTCTCCGCCGTAGATTGTAATGCCGTGCTTGGTCTGCCGTTGCTCGTTCCATGTTCTGGCTCACTATTCTGAATGCCTCTTGCATTCTGTCGGATTTTTCTTCTGCCGTGGTGGTGGCTGTGCCCGTCCCCAGGTTGACCTCGTCAAACAATGCCCCTGCTAATCGCGGTTCCCGTCCTTGTACGAGGAAGGCTGGACTGTACCCTGTGGACGCGGTTACACTGGTGTTGATGGCCAGCTCGATCTCTGGGAGAAAGTCGTCCCATTTGTTGTGTCGTGATTTGGTGAGTTGCGCTATGATCCTCTTTACCGTTCTGTTCGCCCGTTCCGTCGGGTTTTCTTGCGGTGTGTAGGGCGCCGTGAATTGTTGTCGTATCCCCATTTCCTTGAGGTAACGCTGCCACATTGTGCTGGTGAACTGAACGCCGTTGTCCGATATCAGTATCTTGGGAGCACCAAATCTTGCTAAGATGCGTTCTCTGAACGCGCGGCGAAGGCCCTCTGCTGTCGCACGCCTCATGGGGGCCAATTCCACCCATTTGCTGAAGCGGTCGAAAAATACTAATAACATCGTGTTCCCGTGTGTGGATCGTGGGAGTGGTCCGGCGAAATCGACGCATACCGTGGCGAATGGTTCTTGAGCCACCTGTGTGAGCATCTTTCCTGCTGATTTTTGCTGTGCCTCCTTGTATTTCTGGCAAGACTCGCACTGCCGTACATATCGACTGATGTCACGAAACATGCCGGGTCAGTAATACCGGTTGGCAATCCGTGCTACTGTCCGGCGGATGCCCATGTGTCCAGCGCTTGGGATGTTGTGGTTTTCTTCTAACACTCGTTGTCGCAGTGGTGTTGGTACACAAAATTTCCAAGGGACCGTTTCCTCATCGTGTGACCGGCAGGGAATATGGCGGTACAGCTGTCCATCTTGTATCATGTAGTCAGAAAATTTCTCGGGGTTAGTGCGTACTTCGCCGACGCGCTTGTGCCACCACTTGCATTGTGGCTCTGCTGTCGTTGCTAGGCGTAGGGTCTCCAGTGGCTGCCGTGATAGTGCGTCCGCTACCAGGTTCAGCTTCCATTTCCTGTACTCGATGTCGAAAGTGTGTTGTTGAAGCTCCAAGGCCCATCGTGCTATACGGCCTGAAGGGCTTTCGATGGAGTTTAACCACTTTAGAGACATATGGTCCGTGATTACCTTGAATCGGTATCCTTCCAAGTATGACCTCATCTTGCGTATTCCTCAGACTATCGCGAGGCACTCCTTCTCGGTGGGCGAGTAGTTGGTTTCCGCCTTGTTGAGTTTCCTGCTCGCGTAGGCGATCACGCGTTCTCCGCCTTCCAGGTCCTGTGTCAATACGGCACCCAGCCCGAGATTGCTGGCGTCCGTTTGTACGGTGAAGGTCTTGGTGAAGTCCGGGCAGGCAAGTATCGGTGCTTCCGTGAGCTTTTGCTTTAAGACCTCGAAGGCCTCCTGTTGTTCGGCCCCCACTTCCAGTGTTTGCCCTTTTTCAGCAGGGTTGTGAGTGGTTGGCTGATCGTGGCGAAGTCGGGTACGAAACGTCGGTACCAGGATGTTATACCGATATATTGGCGTACCTCTTTCACGTTCGTTGGTGGCTTCAAGTCTTTGATGGCTGTGACTTTCTCGGGGTCGGTGTGAATTCCCTTGTCACTTACTAGGTGTCCTAGGTATCGGATTTCCTTCTTGAAGAATTCGCATTTCTCCGGATTTATTCTGAGGTTGGCGCGCTGTAGTCGTAGCATTACTTCTCTCAGATTGCGATTGTGCTCCTCCACAGTGGATACTATGGCGATTATGTCATCGAGGTATGCGAAGGCGTGGGGTTCCATTTCAGGCCCAATAACCTGATCTAGTGCTCTTTGAAACGTTGCGGTTGCAGAGTGTAGGCCGAAAGGCATAACGCGCCACTGGAATAATCCGCGTCCCGGTACTGTGAAAGCTGTGTAGGGCCGGCTCTTGGGCTCCAGTGGTATTTGCCTGTAGCCGTTCTTCAAGTCCAAGCTGCTGATGTACTTCGCTCGTCGTAGTTTGTCCAGGATGTGTTGTATTCTGGGTAAGGGGTATGCGTCGGGTACGGATCGGGCGTTGAGCTGCCGATAGTCCACGCATAACCTCCACTTCCCGTTTTTCTTCTTGGCCAGTACGATCGGTGCGCTGTGTGGGCTACAGGATGGCTCGATGCATCCTTTCTGGAGCAATTCGTCAACTTCGCTGTTGATGATTGTCTGCATGGCTGGGTTGCGTGGGAAGTAACGTTGCTTGATGGGGCGTTCGTCCGTCAGGACAATCTTGTGCTCGGCTATTGTCGTCACTCCACTCATGCTCTCGAATTTTCGGAGTTCCTTTGCCAGAAAACCGCGCACTCGTTCCGCTTCTTCTTGTATGTCGTCGTCGTTGTTTTGCATAATGCCGTCGTGCTTGAAGTTACTACTGCTCGGTGCTGTTACACTCTGAATGGTTCCAGATGGGGCTCCAGGGGTGTCGTACCCGGCGTTACCCTTTCTCACTCGTGTTATACTCTGATTAGTCCCCGGGGTGTCGTACCTGGCGATATCCGTTCTTGAGGATGTTGAATTTTGAATAGTCCCAGGGCTGTCGTACCTGGCGATATCCGTTCTGGCTGATGGTGTACTTTGAATAGTCCCAGGGCTGTCGTACCTGGCGATATCCTTTCTTGATGATATTGAACTTGGAATAGTCCCAGGGCTGTCGTACCTGGCGATATTCGTTATTGCTGGTGTTGTTCTCTGAATAGTTTCTGGCGCGGCTCCAGGATTCGGTGTGTGCTGGGCAAGGGGTCTGGTTAGCACGAGGTGGCCTTCTCCACATGATATGGTGGCTCCCATGCTTCCTAGCGTATCTAGGCCCAGTATGATGTCGTCGATCGCTCCGGGCATGACGTGTAAAACTGTGTGGAGTGACGCTTCTCCGAGGCGTACCTCAGTCCTTATGGCGTCGAAGATGGTAGTGCTAGTCCCGTTTGCCATCGTTATTTTGATGGCCACTCTCACCATTTCTCCGCTTCCCGAGTTCACCACACGTTCTGCTAAGCTGCTCGGGACGAAACTTCTTGATGCCCCCGTGTCGATGACCGCCTCGGCTGATTCCGCGCCGAGCTTGGCTACGGCGTAGAGGCGACCATGCTCTTGGTACATTGTTACTGCCGTTTCAGCGCTGGGTTCCATGGGTATCGTTACTGCCGTTTCGGCGCTATGTCCCTTGGGCTCACGGCGCCTTCTTCTTCGTGGAGCCCTCTGTCGTTTCCCTGACGTCGGCGGCAGCATTCGATGGTTCGTATATCGTTGCGGCCACATTCCCAGCAAAAAATTTTCTGTGGGTTTCGGCACCTATTGGTGTCATGTTCTCTTTAGCCGCATCTCCTGCATACGCCGTTGAGGTCGTATCTCTGATTGCCTGTAGGCGTGCGGTTCGTTAGGTTCGGTGGTGGTGGTGGTTGTGTTGCAGGTTTTGATGGTGACACCCGGGTTGTGTCACTGGCGATGTGTCGCGTAACTTCGCGGTGATGTCCGCCTGATGATCTTCGATAGTCCTCGCGTATGTTCTCGTATTCTTCGGCAAGTGTCAGGAGCTCTGCGAGACTAGTGAAGTCCCTCCGACGGATGTAAAGTTGGTAATCGGGGTGGCTATTACGGAAGATTCGTTCTAGCCGCTGTTCGCTGGTGTACCCTGCGTGTCTCATCAAGCTCTGGATTCCTAGTACGTAGTCCTTATACCTCTCCTTGTTGTGCTGCCTTCGTTGGCGTATGTCGTCGTCGAGCCGCTCGAAGTACCTGACTGGTAGGAAGAAACGTAAAAAATCCTTTTTGAAGCTTGTCCACTCTCCCCAGTGCGCATTGTTATTGCGGTACCATTGTAGCGCGGCGCCCCTAGTAGCTCGGGCATGGTTTTTGGCAGGAGGTCCACGTTTAGCGCGTATACTTCGGCTAACTCCTCTAACCGTTCGATGAACGCTAACGGGTCCCGTCCACCTTCATACTTTACGGACCATTTTCTTACCTGGTCGATGATGGGCGCGAACACCACGGTCGGTGCTTGAGTTACCTGGCATGTATAGTTCATGGCTGGTGCCGTCATTCCCGCTGGTAAGTACGGTTGCGTGGGTTGAGATGTGCCGGTTGATGATGCCATAATTTCTGATGGTACGTGCTGTTGTGTGGGTACTGTACTCCTGGGAGGTGCCTGAGATGTACCGTTGGGTGGTACCGCTATTCCTGATGGTAAGTACTGTTGTGTGGGTACTGTATTCCTGGGAGGAAACGCGAATTGAGTTTGTTCTACTGTTGTAACGGCGACCTTCGGTGTGCCTCCTCCGTTCGACGGAGTCGGTGTCTTAACCTCATTTACGTCGCTCATGTGCGTAGTTTCCTTGTAGGTGGCTTGTAGGGATAAACATTTTTCGTGGATTTCCGAGTCCGTATTTGCCTTTGAGGCCAGTGCTGCTATGCGCTTTCGGATTTCTCGGGTGGTACCTGTCTGCTCAATACCCAATTCCTGTGTGATGGATATCAGCTGCTCCTTTGAAATTGTGTCTAACCTCGTGGTATCGATCTGGTCGACCATTTTGTGGTTAGGTTTCTCGTCAGATATGTTCCTTCTGACGTGGTAATGATTTGCAGGGTCCCTGCTCGGGCGCCAATTGTAACGAAGCTTTTTCCGTCCCGGCGCTTCTTCAATAAGTGCTAGGGGCATACTCGCCGTGTCCAAGGTTCGCTTACAATTTATTTGTAAATTTGGGACACCGTGCAAATCGTTTTCATATAAATTCACTTTATTTCTCTAATTCTATATGTGTATGTACACTATAATTAAAATGGAAATTTTTACGTAATCAAAAGAAGAAATATTTGTTGTTTTCGTTTCACTGGCTCGATGGTCGTTGCTTGTGGGTGTGTAAATGTGTTTTGTGACGCCCTGCGTCGGCGTGCATGTCCCGTTAGGACGCCCGGCTGGTCGATGCCTGAGTGCGTGTAAAACGTGTTTCGGTGACGCCTTGCGTTGGCGTGTATGTCCGCAACCCTATTGTGGTTGACGTCGTGTATTTGCGTGAATCTGCTGTGGTCACCGTAGTATGTGTGCGTAGTGCTGTTGTGGTCAGCGTGGTGCGGTGACCAACGTAATGTGCTTGCGTAGCGCTGTTGTGGCCCGCGTCGTATGTTGGCGCTTGCGGTCAGCGTAGTGGGTTGGCGCAATGCTGTGGCCAACGTCGTATGTTTGCGGAGTGATGTGGTCCACGTAATATATTAGCGTGGTGCGGTCGCGGTCAGCGTAGTGGCTGGCGTAATGCTGTGGCCGACGTAGTGTGTGTGCGGTTGTGGCCGGGGTAGTGGATTGGCGTAATGCTATGACCAACGTAGTATGTTTGCGATTGTGACCAGCGTGGTAGTTTGGCTGGCGAATGTCACCTCCTCGCGGGGCGCGTCACTGTGGTGGTGCCGTTGCTCACGGGGTCTCAAGCGGTGTTTGGTGGTATAACCGACACATTCACCACTTGAGGCCACGACTCACTCCTGTGAAGTGACCTGTCCGCATGGTAGAACCGACAACTTCAAGGGACGCTCCACAAGTAGCTCTGGTCACGACCACAGCTCCGTGCTTCGGCACGAGGGTAACTCTGGTACAGTTGACGTAGTAGGTTTGCGTAACTTTGCTGTGTCAACGCAGTATATTATCGGGGCGCTGTCGTGGTCAGCGTGGTAGATCGGCGCAGTACTGAAGCCAACGTAGTGTATTAGCTATGGTGCTGTTGCGGCTAGCGTTGTATGTTTGCGTAGTGTTGCTGCGGCCAACGTATATGCTTGCGTAGCGCTGTTACTGTCGGCGTAGGCGGGCGGACGCTGCCTGTTCGCGGGTGCGCGTTACTGTGGTAGTGCCGTTGCTGGCGAAGTCTCAAGCGGTGTTTGGTGGTATAACCGACACATTCACCACTTGAGGCCACGACTTACTCCTGTGAAACGACCTGTCCGCATGGTAGAACCGACAACTTCAAGTGACGCTCCACAAGTAGCTCTGGTCACGGATACAGCTCCGTGCTAACTAACTTCTGTCCTGCTATGTTGCTCCTTTTATTGCTTTGTTTGGTATTGCTGGCTCAAATGGTTGCGTTGCCATTGTTGCTATTCGATGTTGCGAACGCTCGTTGCATTGCTGAGATTTGTTAGTTTGTTGTGTTGGCCTTAGAGTGTTGTGCTTGCCCCGTTGTGTTGCTGAGACTTGTTGGTTGGTCTGCTGCTATAGCCTTTTGTGACTGGCTGTTGTGTCAATGCTGTATTGAACTTGTTGGTTGGTCTGTTGCTATAGCCTTTTGTGACTGGCTGTTGTGTTAGTGCTGTATCGAATATGATGTGGGGTCGCTTTGTGTGGGCCAAATTAATGGTGTTATATTTGGTCCTCACAAAGTAATAGAAAGAGAGAAAGATACCCCAGAAACCATGACCAAGAATCATTTCCGTATAACCAGGCCATTAGTGAGCCAGGCACACGGCCTTGATTCTCGATCTTAGCTGGACACCGTCCTGACATCGCACAGGCTCAATACTGTAGTGTCTATTAGCAGTCGGAGGGTTCAGTTGGGGATTTGTGCAAACCGATTAAGTCGATAGTGGCTACAGAAAAAATCGGATTTTTTTAGAAGGACTTCGATCCGATTTTCGTTCTTTTGGGTTTGAATAGAACTTTTGGTTCACATATTCTTGGAATATAGGGTGTGAAAAGTATTTTTGGCTTACATACCCTTGGAATAATTACTAGCGTGAGCTATCCCTTTAAATTTTTCGAGTGAATTCTTATCGCGCAAAAGACGATACTGCCTGTCTGACTTTGTTGTATTCTAGTCGTCAGTTTGAAATTTACGATCTAACAGTTAGCCAGGGCTCCGTGCTCCGTCAGGTTTTCGAAGCATCAGGGAAGTTGCTAGTAGTCACACCGCAATGAGAACACCTTGAAATTATTCCGGGCTTTAATGTAATTATATTTTTTTTTCAATAACTCCATGACAGTTCGTGAGAGGTGAAAGGATGATTAGTTTAACATACTTAAAGGGTTTAAGTTTTACAAAGACATGGCGTTCCCTGACTACTTTTTTATACTCAGCGTGCTTTGCAGACAGAGTATATTAACTTTGATTGGATAACGGTTGGTTGTACAGGTATAAAGGAATCAGTATCGAAAAAAAAATTTGATTGAGCGGAGTCCGTCCGTCCGTCCGTTAATACGATAACGTGAGTAAATATTGAGACATCTTCACCAAATTTGGAACACGAGCTTATCTGGACCTAGAAGAGATTGGCTTTGAAAATGAGTGAAATCGGATGATAACCACGCCCACTTTTTATATATATAAAATTTTGGAAAACACAAAAAACCTGATAATTTAGTAAACAATACACCTAGAATGTTGAAATTAGACATTTGGACTGATATTGAGACTCTTGATAAAAATTGGGAACATTTTTTTAAAATGGGCGTGGCACCGCTCACTTGTGATAAAATCAATTTTCAAATATTTTTGATCATAAATCAAAAATCGTTAAACCTATCGTAACAAAATTAGGCAGAGGTTGCCTTCACTATAAGGAATGCTTTGAAGAAAAATTAACGAAATCGGTTAAGGACCACGCCCACCTTTATTTATAGATTTTTAAAAGGGTCGTGGACGAATATAATAAGCCAAATCTTTGCAAAGAAGAGCTTTATATCAATGGTATTTCATTTCGCAAGTGGATTTATAACAATAAATAGGAAAAACTTCCAATTTAAAAAAATGGGCGTGGCACCGCCCTTTTATGACTAAGCAATTTTCTATGTTTCGGGAGCCATAACTTATCTTAACAAAATTGGGTACACATATTTTCCTTATAGCAGAAAATAACAAAAAAGAAAATATTTTTAGTAAAAATGGACGGGATTGGTTAAAGATCACGGCAACTTAGATATAAAACAAATTTAAAAGGGTTGTAGACTAGAATAATTAGCTATAATTTAGCAAAAAATTGGTTTGAATCAATGATATTTCACTTATCAAGTTGTATTGTAAGAGGAAATGGGGAGACATTTTTTTTAAACGTGCTGTGCCACGTGTTATATAGAAAAGTAATTTATCTGAAATGAAATGTACAACTGAAGCTCACGCTGAGTATATAATGTTCGGTTACACCCGATAATAGACACCTTTACTTGTTATTTTCTAGCAAATCTTCGGATGTTGTTTGTTGCGGTTTGGTAGAGATTTCCCCATATAATCACACATAATGTTTAAATAGAAATTTTATTTGTTATTTTTATATAATACTAGCAGACCCGGCAGACGTTGTTCTGCCCAAAATTTAGCCTATCTGCATACATTTTAATAAGCTTTTTCCGTCTAACTCTGCCCTACCCCTCTACACTTTTCCCTAATCTTTTTATTCACTCCTCCCTCCGTCTTTTTCGCTTCATCTCCATCTTCGGCTCATTCTATCTCTTTCTCAGTATCCTTCTCCCTTTTCCCTTCTCTCAAGTTTTTCTCCTTCTTCTTCATTTCTTATTGCCAGTCCCAGAGGGTGGCATGTATTTTGTTCCAGTCCCATTCCGAGTCTCAGTCCTAGTCCCACTTCAAGTCTCAGTCTCAGTCCCAGTCCTAGTCCTAATCCCAGTCCCAGTCCGTCTCTATTATACTTCCCGGAAAAAAGCATCGTAAATACTAATATAGGCAAATTTATATACGAAATTTCAGGCAAATCGAATAAATAGGACGTATGCAAATAAGTATGTGGGTATTATTAATTCATGTCTTTATTTCGGCTTCGCATGAATATTTATCAGTTTTGCCAGGTTGATGCGATTAAATAAAATATCACAATGAACTTCAGAGCTCTCAGCAACAGCTTTCATTTGATATCCATAATACACAGACATTCTAGCGGTATCCGGGTCCATGTTTTGGCCTATATTTCGAGACCCTAGTCACTCAGCGGTGTAAAACTTACTCTGTATTATAGCACACATCAACGCATCAATTTGTTACCCATAATATAAAAACACATTCTAGGTGTATCCGGGTCCATGTTTTGGCCTATATCTCGAGACCGTAGTCACCCAGCGGTGTAAAACTTACTCGGTACTAAAGCATACATCAACAGCTTCAATTTGATACCCATAATGTAAAAACACATTCTAGGTGTATCCGGGTCCGCGTTTTGGGCTATATCTCGAGACCCTATCCTCCCAGTTGTATGAAAATTATCCTGTACTATAGGACTCATCAAAAGCTTTCATTTCATATCCATATTTTATAACGACATTCTAGGGGTACCCGGGTCCACGTTTTGGGCTATATCTCGAGACCCTAGCTTCCCAGTTGTATGAAAATTATCCTGTACTATAGCACTCATCAACAGCTTTCATTTGATATTCATATTGTATAAACACATTCTAGGGGTACCCGGGTCCACGTTTTGGGATATATCTCGAGACCCTAGCCTCTCAGTTGTATGAAAATTATCCTGTACTATAGCACTCATCAACAGCTTTCATTTGATATCCATATTGTATAGGCACATTCTAGGGGTACCCGGGTCCACGTTTTGGGCTATATCTCGAGACCCTAGCCTCTCAGTTGTATGAAAATTATCCTGTACTATAGCACTCATCAACAGCTTTCATTTGACATTCATATTGTATAAACACATTCTAGGGTTATCCGGGTCCACGTTTTGGCCTATATCTCGAGACCCTAGTCACCCAGGGGTATGAATATTATCCTGTACGATAGCACTCATCAACAGCTTTCATTTGATATCCATATTGTATAAACACATTCTAGGGGTACCCGGGTGCACGTTCTGATCTCAAGACCCTAGACACGTAGCGAAAAAAAGGTAGACGTTGGCCGATTCTCAGACCTACCCAATATGCTCACAAAATTTAATGAGAATCGGTTCAGCCGTTTCGGAGGAGTTCAGCCTCTAAAACCGTGACAGAAGAATTTTATATATTAGACTAGGAGACCCGACAGATGTTGTTCTGCCCTAACTTTGATCTGCCTGCATAAGTTTTAAGAAGTTTTTATCTCTTACTCTCCATCCCCATTTTTCTTGTCCTTTTATTCACTCCTCCCTCTGCCTTTCTCTTTCTGTGCATCTCTTTCCCCTCTCCGTCTTTTCCGTAACTTCTTTTCCTCTATATCTTCATCTAACTCTATCTCTTTCTCAGTCGATTTCTCCGTCCCGCTTTTATCTTCTCTCTAGTTCTTATTCTTTTCCATCCCTTATTCCGAGTCCCAGCTCCAGTCCCAGCTGAAAAGCCCCAGTCGGGACAGTCGGTCCTGGTTCATTTCCAAAGTGTCGTAAATACTCATCGTGAATAGAATCTGTTCGAATAGATCGGACCCTGGAACACTTTCTGGGAAGCAACTTCGCAGGAGCACTCTTCGGTTTGCCATGAATCGACCCTGCAAATTTGAATAAAACCGAAAAGTAGATTTTCAGTCCGTAAGCTGCATACAAACATATATCCTTCTTTATATGTATAGAGGTATGTTGATAGAATAAATCTCGTTAGTGCACAAAGCTTAGCATATACATATGTACATACAAACATACCAAAAAATGGAACTCTTGTTTAAGAACTTTAACGAAATGTTTAAAATTTTTAACGAAAGAGCATTCTTCAAAAGATGTATGAATTCTTAGACGCACTTGCAAAACGGCAAGTTAGGTTTTTAGCTCAGAGTTAATTTAAAAAATTTGTCAGAAATGTATTAGTTTAACCCCTCTCGTCAGGTTAACTCAGAGTTAAAAAGCTAACTTGCCATTCTGCAAGTAGGCCTTAACCATTTAAGTTGCATTTACTTGGCAACATGCATAAATATGTACATTAACCTGGATTGATTTGTATGGACGAAAGTTAACCGATATCGCGCCATCGATTTTTCGATAGGATTTGGGCTCAGGAAAAAAGTTCCACTACGCATACCCAAAAACATAGTTTTCGAGCCTGCGAAAAAAAAGGCGAAAGGGTAAATTTTTCGACCAAAACACTCCCCCAAAACCCAAAAAATATTTTGTTTTTCAAAAAACTGTTGTAAAAACGTTGGTGATAACACTTTTTTGCAAAAAAAAATAAGTTTTGGGCTTTGGGGAGTGTTTTGGTCGAAAAAGTGACCCTTTCGCCATTTTTTTTCGCAGGATCGAGAATTATTTTTTTGGGTATGCGTAGTGGAACTTTTCCTGAGCCCAAACCCTATCGAAAAATCGATGGCGCGATATCGGTTAATAAATCGACCCAGTCTAATGTACATATATACAATATCAAGCTGATATGAGATGAAAATACATTCATATCCTATAGTAATGTGGCGAATGCTGATATCACTAGGCTGTTAGTAAATAATCACGCAACAACAAAAACATGAAACAGCCACTCTTATGAACATGTACACATTAAAGCTAGCAACACTTATGTACAAGGCAACGAAAAGATATCTCACACACGCAGATGCAGTCATCAACCGAAGTTCTTACTCACACATACACACGCATATAACTAAATTACCAAGCAGGAGATACAACAGTTCTAGAAGGTGAAACGTCTAGACCTTTGGAAAAATATACGGACGAGGCAACAGAGAGTATAAAAGCAGCGCAAGCTGAGTAATAACTATTCAGATTTGATTTAAACACGCTATTGGTTGTGAAGTGCTAATCCCAAAGTAACTTAAATAAATACCAGTTTCCAATACTGAATATTGGAGTGATTTATTTCAACAGTTCAGGGTTTCGAACATTAGCAGAAGGTGCACAAATATCAGAAATCCCCAGAATTCGTTACAGTAATAATAAAATTTATAACATTTTACTTTTTTTAATTTTACAATTATTTTTGTTGTTTACGGCCTTTGAATTATAACTTTTTAAATATAAACGAGCTCTAGGCCAAATATTTGTATATTCTTAATAAAACACAATACGTGAATTTTTGATATACAATTATATTATTTAATTTGTCGATATTTCGACTTCAGTCTGAAGTCATCATCAGGACTAGGTACGAAAAGAACAAACATACATATTAAAATCATAAAAATACACATTTCCACAAGTACAGAACTTACATTTTTGAATGCAATATGTCGACTAGTGTAACAAAAATATAAGTTTACGAACAGTGCAAAGCAAATAACAATAAAATGTAAATAACACACAGCCGTTATCATAAACAAAAAATGAACATAAGCAGAAAGTTATCTAAATGAGTAGTGAGCGCCGCTCAAGTGATATCAGCTGCAGCCTGCAGGTGAACTCTTTGGTAAACAGTGGGAGATGCTCTTATCTATTATTGTTGTTGTTGTCGATCAGCTGCCTAAAGGCAGAGGCAATACCAATTGTATCAGATTTGAAGTTCATCCGTTTGTCGCTGGGTGTATTTATTATGTGCAGCATCTCTAATATGTAGCGTTTGTTGTAATTCCTCTCTTGCTGTAGAATTTCTACATTTTCTAAATTGGGAGAGTGTCCAGTTTCTCTGCAATGCTGTGTTAGCGCCGTTTTGCCATCATTAGGGTTGCTGCGATTTTTAATATTCGTTTTATGCCCGGAAATCCTCGTTTTTAGTTTCGATTTAGTAGTCCCCACATATACTTTGTCGCATACGTGGGACCCGTCACCATTACATAGAATTTTATATATCAAGTCCGATTTCTCATATTTATCTATTCTACTCTTGGTATTACTGAAAATTTGTCGCAACGTATTATTGTAGGTAAAGGCTAAATTATATTTCTCTTTGTCATAAATATTTGAATATTTTATTCTGTTAGACAGGCCTGACACATATGTAGTCGATTTATATATTTTATTATTTTCGGCATTTTTCCTCGCAGTGGGTTTCTTATAATAATCTCTTATAAAGTTTTTATTATGCGTGTAGGAAATTCATTATTTTCTAGAACATTTATTATTATTTTAATGTTTTCTTTATGATAATTTTATCAACAGAGTTCTCTCGATCAGCGATGAAGTTTATCATAAAGAAAACATTAAAATAATAATAAATGTTCTAGAAAATAATGAATTTCCTACACGCATAATAAAAAACTTTATAAGAGATTATTATAAGAAACCCACTGCGAGGAAAAATGCCGAAAATAATAAAATATATAAATCGACTACATATGTGTCAGGCCTGTCTAACAGAATAAAATATTCAAATATTTATGACAAAGAGAAATATAATTTAGCCTTTACCTACAATAATACGTTGCGACAAATTTTCAGTAATACCAAGAGTAGAATAGATAAATATGAGAAATCGGACTTGATATATAAAATTCTATGTAATGGTGACGGGTCCCACGTATGCGACAAAGTATATGTGGGGACTACTAAATCGAAACTAAAAACGAGGATTTCCGGGCATAAAACGAATATTAAAAATCGCAGCAACCCTAATGATGGCAAAACGGCGCTAACACAGCATTGCAGAGAAACTGGACACTCTCCCAATTTAGAAAATGTAGAAATTCTACAGCAAGAGAGGAATTACAACAAACGCTACATATTAGAGATGCTGCACATAATAAATACACCCAGCGACAAACGGATGAACTTCAAATCTGATACAATTGGTATTGCCTCTGCCTTTAGGCAGCTGATCGACAACAACAACAATAATAGATAAGAGCATCTCCCACTGTTTACCAAAGAGTTCACCTGCAGGCTGCAGCTGATATCACTTGAGCGGCGCTCACTACTCATTTAGATAACTTTCTGCTTATGTTCATTTTTTGTTTATGATAACGGCTGTGTGTTATTTACATTTTATTGTTATTTGCTTTGCACTGTTCGTAAACTTATATTTTTGTTACACTAGTCGACATATTGCATTCAAAAATGTAAGTTCTGTACTTGTGGAAATGTGTATTTTTATGATTTTAATATGTATGTTTGTTCTTTTCGTACCTAGTCCTGATGATGACTTCAGACTGAAGTCGAAATATCGACAAATTAAATAATATAATTGTATATCAAAAATTCACGTATTGTGTTTTATTAAGAATATACAAATATTTGGCCTAGAGCTCGTTTATATTTAAAAAGTTAATTTTACAATGAAAATGTAATGTTTTTATTAAACTATATAACATATACACCTGTAAATCTATTCCTGAAGTTAAATAACGCTAGCGAATGCTATGTATGTACGCATTTGATGCAAAATGTTCCACTCAATGCAAGTTTGCTCGCAGAGTTCACAGCGAACAAACCCATGCAATGCATTTTTGGCAAACATGTTACTTTTGTTTAAACCATTTTGCTCATATTAGAAAGGGATCAAGTATTTTTTTGATGCAGAACGAAGGTAAATATTTCAAAGTTTTGCTGCAAAGAAGAAATATTCCAATCGATCCATTCCTTATGAATTTATAGTTGTGTAAACAAAAATTGTATGACTTTTTTACTACATTTTGGCAACTGGCCACGCCCCCATAATATACACTTTCAAATTATATTGAAAATGTTCATATCGCGTAGCTAAGCTTTCAAATGCAAAAAACCGCAGCATTGTGTGTGAAATGATGGGCGTGCAATGACATTTAGTGACTTTGTTTTATACGGGTACTAGCAGGGTACCCGGCGTTGCTCGGGTTGAGCAGATACTAATCTAAATAAGAAAGTGTATTTTAACGCATTCCTACCCGTTACTTAAGGTAAAGCAATCAGTATATTAGATTTTATTGATCTTCAAAATGTATCTTCCAATTTTTCTCATTCTTACCCTTTGTAATTTCCTTAACTCTCCCTCTTCTTTTTTTACACCCTCTACCTCTCTCCTTCTTTTTTCTTAGATCCCTCATTCCTCTAATTTATCATTTGCTTTATTTTTCAAATTTTATTTTGTCACACACAATTCATACTCAAAATCTCTAATCTCTAAACTTAATCAAAATATTTTAGCTGCACAATTTTTGTCTATCATCTCATATACACAGCTATTTTTACAATGAAATGCTTAAATTTAATAAAAACTTTTAAATCACTCAGTGCAATCGCTTTAACTTTTTGTGAATTCAATGCTATGACCAAACAAAAGTTCTGCACTTAAGTACGTACATGGCGTATGAGTAACTTTTGCTGTCATATAAAATTTGTCGCACCACCCAGTGACGCACGTGATATTGAAAAAAAAATTAAATTTAAAATTCTTGGTTCTGAAATATGAAACACCTTCGTCTTGATCGAAGGAACCTATAGCCAAAATTTGGTGATGATTGAAGTGTGGGAAATACGTATCCATCTTGGTATTACTGAAAATTTGTCGCAACGTATTATTGTAGGTAAAGGCTAAATTATATTTCTCTTTGTCATAAATATTTGAATATTTTATTCTGTTAGACAGGCCTGACACATATGTAGTCGATTTATATATTTTATTATTTTCGGCATTTTTCCTCGCAGTGGGTTTCTTATAATAATCTCTTATAAAGTTTTTATTATGCGTGTAGGAAATTCATTATTTTCTAGAACATTTATTATTATTTTAATGTTTTCTTTATGATAATTTTATCAACAGAGTTCTCTCGATCAGCGATGAAGTTTATCATAAAGAAAACATTAAAATAATAATAAATGTTCTAGAAAATAATGAATTTCCTACACGCATAATAAAAAACTTTATAAGAGATTATTATAAGAAACCCACTGCGAGGAAAAATGCCGAAAATAATAAAATATATAAATCGACTACATATGTGTCAGGCCTGTCTAACAGAATAAAATATTCAAATATTTATGACAAAGAGAAATATAATTTAGCCTTTACCTACAATAATACGTTGCGACAAATTTTCAGTAATACCAAGAGTAGAATAGATAAATATGAGAAATCGGACTTGATATATAAAATTCTATGTAATGGTGACGGGTCCCACGTATGCGACAAAGTATATGTGGGGACTACTAAATCGAAACTAAAAACGAGGATTTCCGGGCATAAAACGAATATTAAAAATCGCAGCAACCCTAATGATGGCAAAACGGCGCTAACACAGCATTGCAGAGAAACTGGACACTCTCCCAATTTAGAAAATGTAGAAATTCTACAGCAAGAGAGGAATTACAACAAACGCTACATATTAGAGATGCTGCACATAATAAATACACCCAGCGACAAACGGATGAACTTCAAATCTGATACAATTGGTATTGCCTCTGCCTTTAGGCAGCTGATCGACAACAACAACAATAATAGATAAGAGCATCTCCCACTGTTTACCAAAGAGTTCACCTGCAGGCTGCAGCTGATATCACTTGAGCGGCGCTCACTACTCATTTAGATAACTTTCTGCTTATGTTCATTTTTTGTTTATGATAACGGCTGTGTGTTATTTACATTTTATTGTTATTTGCTTTGCACTGTTCGTAAACTTATATTTTTGTTACACTAGTCGACATATTGCATTCAAAAATGTAAGTTCTGTACTTGTGGAAATGTGTATTTTTATGATTTTAATATGTATGTTTGTTCTTTTCGTACCTAGTCCTGATGATGACTTCAGACTGAAGTCGAAATATCGACAAATTAAATAATATAATTGTATATCAAAAATTCACGTATTGTGTTTTATTAAGAATATACAAATATTTGGCCTAGAGCTCGTTTATATTTAAAAAGTTAATTTTACAATGAAAATGTAATGTTTTTATTAAACTATATAACATATACACCTGTAAATCTATTCCTGAAGTTAAATAACGCTAGCGAATGCTATGTATGTACGCATTTGATGCAAAATGTTCCACTCAATGCAAGTTTGCTCGCAGAGTTCACAGCGAACAAACCCATGCAATGCATTTTTGGCAAACATGTTACTTTTGTTTAAACCATTTTGCTCATATTAGAAAGGGATCAAGTATTTTTTTGATGCAGAACGAAGGTAAATATTTCAAAGTTTTGCTGCAAAGAAGAAATATTCCAATCGATCCATTCCTTATGAATTTATAGTTGTGTAAACAAAAATTGTATGACTTTTTTACTACATTTTGGCAACTGGCCACGCCCCCATAATATACACTTTCAAATTATATTGAAAATGTTCATATCGCGTAGCTAAGCTTTCAAATGCAAAAAACCGCAGCATTGTGTGTGAAATGATGGGCGTGCAATGACATTTAGTGACTTTGTTTTATACGGGTACTAGCAGGGTACCCGGCGTTGCTCGGGTTGAGCAGATACTAATCTAAATAAGAAAGTGTATTTTAACGCATTCCTACCCGTTACTTAAGGTAAAGCAATCAGTATATTAGATTTTATTGATCTTCAAAATGTATCTTCCAATTTTTCTCATTCTTACCCTTTGTAATTTCCTTAACTCTCCCTCTTCTTTTTTTACACCCTCTACCTCTCTCCTTCTTTTTTCTTAGATCCCTCATTCCTCTAATTTATCATTTGCTTTATTTTTCAAATTTTATTTTGTCACACACAATTCATACTCAAAATCTCTAATCTCTAAACTTAATCAAAATATTTTAGCTGCACAATTTTTGTCTATCATCTCATATACACAGCTATTTTTACAATGAAATGCTTAAATTTAATAAAAACTTTTAAATCACTCAGTGCAATCGCTTTAACTTTTTGTGAATTCAATGCTATGACCAAACAAAAGTTCTGCACTTAAGTACGTACATGGCGTATGAGTAACTTTTGCTGTCATATAAAATTTGTCGCACCACCCAGTGACGCACGTGATATTGAAAAAAAAATTAAATTTAAAATTCTTGGTTCTGAAATATGAAACACCTTCGTCTTGATCGAAGGAACCTATAGCCAAAATTTGGTGATGATTGAAGTGTGGGAAATACGTATCCATAGGAAACACAGAAACACATACACACACAGAATTTGATTTTTATATATATAGAATAGATAGATAGATAGACACAGATAGATATAAGTAGATATAGATTACTTTCTTATACTAGTTGAATTTCAGCATTTTCCCCCTCTTTCCTCACCTAACAAACAGCCATGAAAGCGGAGTGCCACATTTTTTAAAAATGTTACATCAGAAACCTCTTCTTATGGAACAATGGGAGAGACTTGGGAGCTTGGGATGTGAAAAGCACAGGGTGGTCTAGGGATATATGGGTAACCTTTAATAGTTAAACCATGATATGATCCCAAGAAAACCCCTGATTTCGGGATGGCAAAATGGATCGGGAATAACGGGATTCATGATTCCCGGTACTCGATGCCTTAATCATCATGCCGAATACGAAACAAGTAACACGATCACGTATGTAGTTTATAATCCGGAAACCATGTTTTTACGTGACGAGTTATGCGATCACTTATGTTACGACTCCATAGCTGATAAAATGTTATATAAATAAGTAAGAAAGTCTACGTTCGTGCGAAAGCGAACATTATATACCCAACGGAAGCTTTGATACATATGTTTAAGAGGATACATTTGAAGAGAAATATCACGAGCATTAAATGATATGAAACCTGAAATATACCAAAAAACAGTTATCGTCATTGAAACAATACATAACAAATTTCGTTAGGTTGGGTCGCTTTTTTCGAGCAGACCTCACCCATTTACAGATTTTTATGAATTTTCGTACTTTGAACTAACATATCTATTATGGTAATGTATTAACGTGTCATAATTAAATTGCCAATTTTATGATGGTTAAAACTTTAAGCAACTTTTTTAAAAATATAGTCCTCAGAACAATAATTCCGCAAAAGTGCAAAGTGATCCTAAGGGCATCTAATTTAAGGCATAAAGTTTTAATTTTCGTTCGTTGTGGGCGGCGCTACGCCTATTTTGCTAAATTTTACAAAATTTCAATTTCAAGTCATAGTCAATCGAGATATGTATCTAGAAGCAGCACGTTTTCGATCTTTGGTAATGAATTACAGATTTGTTTCTATTTTTTGAAATTTTGAATTCGATCTCTTTTTAAAAGTAGTCGTAGCCGCCAATCAATTTTGTTAATTTTCACAGAGGAATGTATAATGGGAAGAATAAGCCCCGTGACGATTTTTAGCGTGATACCTTCAACAGATTATTATTTATGGCTTAAAAAAGGCTTTCAAACTATTAAATGTAGTTAGTGCCACGCCCATTTTCCAAAATTTGTACAAATTTATATTTCTTGTCATGAAGTCAACCCGCTTATCGAGTTTCATCACTTTATCTGTCTTCTATGAACTATATCAGTTTTTCCATTTTTAAATAGGGGGCGTAGTTATCGTTCGATTGCGCTCATCTTTCAATATATTCTGCGTGCAGATAAGCCAGTGTACCAAATTTCGTAAAGATATTTCAATTTACTCCGGCCACCGTGGTGTGATGTTAGCGTGCTCCGCCTACCACACCGAAAGCCCTGGGTTCACACCTCGGGCAAATCAACATCAAAATTTTGGAAATAAGGTTTTTCAATTAGAAGAAAATTTTTCTGAGCGGAGTCGCACCTCGGCAGTGTTCGGCAAGCACTACAAGTGTATTTCTGCCATGAAAAGCTCTCAGTGAAAACTCATCTGCCTCGCAGATGCCGTTCGCAGTCGGCCAGAACAAGTAGTTCCCATCCCGCCAATTTGTAGAAAAAATTAAAAAGGAGCACGACGCAAATTGGAAGAGAAGCTCGGCCTAAGATCTCTTCGGAGGTTATAGCGCCTTACATTTATTTTTATTTATTTTTTTCAAATTTACTCAAGTTATCCTATTAACGTACGTATGGACATGGATTAAACAAAATATTTGTCGATGCTGATAATTTTGATATAAGGAAGTATATATATATCTCGATTCCTTTATACCATTACATACTTCCGTTATTCAACCAAATTTATAATACCCTTGTGTAAGGGAACACGTTAGGGCCCATTACTCATACCTAGCATAGACTTGACTTGACTTGAGAACTGTCACTTACAGTTCTGTTACTGATTACTTAAAACTTAGCAACACTTAAATTGACTTAGAAGTCTGTTGAATTTTGATTTTCTATGTAAGTTCTAAGTGACGTTTACATTTTGAGATACCATTTGTTTGTTTCTATTTCATTTTGACATTTTGACACACAAATTGACATTTATTTTTATTTTATTTATTAATTTCTACACTCATAAATTAATTGTAGTATTCAAAATTAACTTTGTTTAAAAACCGCCACTTTTTTTTAGGAAATATTTCACAATAAAATGACAGCTGGAAAACAGCTGATTATGGTGCCAGATTGTATGCGCTAAGTGGAGTATAATCGTGGCTAAGTTGAAAGTTTACGCCAAGTCAAGTCAAGTCTATGCTAAGTATCAGTAATGTCGAGCCAACAGGGCCCAAATCAAGGTAGCTCGTTAAAGTACCAAAACCAAACCTGAAGTAATGTTTAAAGTTCAGCAGAACTGATTGTAGTTTATCTTTAAATAATCATTTGTATACCGAGTGCTGAGTAGAATATCACTCCATCCCGACTGCCGTTTCGAAAACACCCTATCTCAGAATTCGGTTAAAGACCGCCCTACAATAAGTTTTGACATTAGCTGGGGTGTTTATCAAAAGGATTCTGAGGGCTTTTTTGTAACGGCAGTCGAGATAAGGTAATAAATAGTCCACTCAGTAGTTGATATAGTCACAAAAGAAAAAAAAATTGTCGAGAAAACCGTTTTAAAAAATGAAAAATTTATGCAAAATTATATTTTCGATATGTTTTGTAAGATTTTTCTAATATTTCAAAAAGTAAATTAACTATTTTTTATCGCTTCAATTATGAAAAATGTTCTCTTTTTTGGTGTAATAGAAAGAAGTCTTAGGCATACTTGCAGCATGGCAAGTTGTCTTTTTAACTCAGAGTTAATTTGAAAAATTTGTCAAAACTGTATGAGTTTAACCCCTCCTATCAGGTTAACTCTGAGTTAGAAATATATTTGTCCGTTCTGCAAGTGGGCTTTAAACTTATAGACCAATATACGATTCAACCTATGAAAAAATTGTTGCGGACGCGACAAACTCGAGTGTTCAGGAAAAGGTTACTTTTTTTTTCAAAAAAAGTACACATATGTAGCTATTTAAATTCTGATTCGAATTTCAGGTGTAAGTTTGCTTATCAGAAATATTAATAAGGATGGGGGTGTGGCCAGTTTATAAAAACTCTATTTTCCAAGGTTTCTTTTACTTTTTTTCAATATTAAATAAAAGTCTAGAAAAATGTTAATAACGGCATGTATGTATATAGATCTAAGTTGAACAACGTAGCTGTATTAAGAACAGGCGTTATATATTGTTTTGGTGTTGTCTTTTTTGGAAAAAATATTACCATCATTTTGCACTCACAAATTCAGCTGTCGGTATGCAAAATGGCCCTTTTCGTAGGCCATTATACCCTTTTTGTTATTAAGTGGAAATATATTGTGAAATGAACACACAAACTCACGGGCGATCCAACATGGCGACACTATTTTCAGAAAAGAGAAGGCATAAGTAAAAGAGGCAAATTACAAAAAACGAAAACGAGTTTTTTTTAATTCATGCATCTTTGTACAGTGATATAAATTATTTTATTTCCATATGACACACATACTAAACCTTTGAATCGAAGTGATTAAAATAAAGTCTGAGCACTTTTAATTTTTGGTTCGTGGTGGACCTTATTTGGAGTCCCCCATATAGAAGAAAATGCGATTCAAAATAATAAAAAAGAAGGAAAAGAAAAAAAAAAAATTTGCCTCATTTTAAAGGACACCATTAAATAAAATATTTATATGAACGATTTGTTCGTCATTAAATTCTCTATTTCGTTATTATACTCAGCTGAGCAGAGCTCACAGAGTATATTAAATTTGTTCGCATAACCGTAACGGCATAAACTAATCGAGATATATATAGACTTCTATATATTAAAATGATCTGGGCGAAAAAAGAAATTTATTTAGCCATGTCCGTCCGTCCGTAAACACGATAACTTGAGTAAATTTTGAGGTATCTTGGTATGTAGATTCCTGGGCACTCATCTCAGATCGCTATTTAAAATGAACGAAATCGGACTATAACCACGCCCACTTTTTCGGTATTGAAAATTTCGAAAAACCCAAAAAGTGCGATAATTTATTACCAAAGACGGATAAAGCGATGAAACTTGGTAGGTGGGTTGACCTTATAACGTAGAATATAAAATTAGAAAAATTTTGGACAATGGGCGTGGCACCGCTCACTTCTGAAAGAAGGTAGTTTGAAAGTTTTGCAAGCCGCAATTTGGCAGTAGTTGAAGATATCATGATGAGATTTGACAAGAGCGTTACTCCTATTCCTATATGTGTGCTAAATAAAAATTATCAAAATCGGATGACGAACACGCCCACTTTAAAAAAAAAAATTGTAAGTCAAATTATAACAAAAAATTGAACATCTTCACAGTATATAAGCAAATTATGTCAACATTGAACTCCAGTAATGATATGGTGCAGCAAAATACAAAAATAACAGAAAATTTCAAAATGGGCGTGGATCCGCCCTTTTTCATTTAATTTGTCTGGTATACTTTTAATGCCATAAGTCGAACAAAAATTTACCAATCCTTGTGAAATTTCGTAGGGACATAGATTCTACGACGATAACTGTTTTCTGTGAAAATGGGCGAAATCGGTCGAAGTCTCGCCCAGTTTTTATACACAGTCGACCGTCTGCTCCGCTCGGCCCTTAACACGATAAGGCAAGGTGCACACTAGGCTACGCGTCATAGAAGCGTACAAGATATTTCATATAGCTACAATTTCTCTACGCCTCAAGATCTGCACACGAAGCTACTTTCGAGCGTCGCTATAAAAAACAAACAATTATTGAAGAAAATAAAAAATTAAATTTCTTCAGCTATATCCGTCCCCGAAACCAAAGGAAAATAGGTATTAAACGTTGTTTGCATCCCCGTGCCTTTGTAAATTATGAAAGGCAATTTTAAACCACCGCGGACTAGAGAAAATGGTGATTTCTAGTTTCCAACACTTTTTAGCCTTTTAAACGCCTCAACAATGTCTAACCAAGCTGTTGTGGTGTTTAATACTCTTTTTCGCTTTGGTAATATACCTTTCACGCACTTTTATTAACTAAAGTAACATTTTTTAAATAATTAAACATATTTGCATACAAAAAAATGTAAACAAACATCTTGTTCTTCCTTTTTTTCAAGCGTACGTACGCTCAGCGACCAACATTGCTGTACGTTTAGCTACACGAAAATTTCAGGGCCCGAATCGCCATATACGATCACGGATCGAAAACTATACGAAAGACAATTACGTGATACGTCACACGTATGGGTCGATTGGCATTACAAAATACGAAAGCTATCGTATCGTAATTCATTCTTAGTTCACAATAGATTTTAAGGTCCACAACACTGTGGATTTTATTTTTATCTCACAATAGATGTGGAAATGTCAAAATATTTAAAAATTTTAATAAACAAACGAAATTTCAAAATTGATGTGCACTTACTTTTCTATATAAGTTCAGGCGATAGTGAGGAAGATGAAACAGTAGCACGGAGGCTACTTAGAGATAAAAGTGATCCTTTAGCTGTACCACAAACTGCGTAAGTATGTGGCAAATAAAGTTTTACAAGTATACAAAAATGTGAGTTCTGTAGATTCTTGAAACGATTTAGATTATCTAAAGAGGCTTTCCAGTTTGTACTTCATGCCTTAAATTTGAAGCAGTCGGATGCAAAAGCGGTGCCTCCAGTTCTACAACTAGCTGCCACACTTTCTCTTCTAGGAAGTGGCGGGTATCAGCATTGTTTCGGCAGTGATTATTTGGTTGGAATGTGCCAGAGCACTGTGTCAAAGATAACATCCCACGTTATTCTCGAAATGGAGAACAAGTTGTGTCCACAAAATGTACAATTTCATTTAAACGAAACTTCGGAATGCAAGCAATGGTTTATGGATAAATACAAAATACCTGGAGGTAGGCAAACGTTCAATTACATTTATTAACTAAGTTTTTTAATTGAATATCTACTTTTACAGTCATCGGTTGCATTGATGGCACACACATCGGCTTGCAAAGACCATCTGTGGATGAGCATATGTACTTTAATAGGAAAGGATACCATAGTATCAACGCCATGATAGTGAGTTGTTGCTCATTTTCTTTATTCTTTGTACCAACTATATAAATATTTTGGCAGATGTGCGATCACACATATAAAATTTTGGCAATCAACTGTCAGTACGGTGGTGCGGCTCATGATTCCTTCGTTTGGAGGCATTCAGATCAACGACGAGTATTGCAAGAGAGGTTTGAAATTAATAGGCGGAGCAATGTGTAGCTTTTAGATACGACAGTGTATGCTTTGTGGTTAATATTACTATTGTAATGACAATTTTCATTTCAACAGGTGATTCTGGCTCCAGTGAATCCGCATTTAATGTGTACACTCAAAAGCAAGATGTATCATCGAACGTACCATTGGTATTTTTAAAGGACGTTGGAGAATTTTAGGGTATGGCAATAGGGGTAGATACAATCCTACAAAAGTGGCACGGTTTGCCAATGTGTGTGCAGCTTTACATAATATCTGCACACAGTTCAAAATTGATTACAACATACGAAGATATGAATCAGACCAAATCAGCGATGTTGACCCAGGCGAAGCCAACCATCTTACCACAATTGGTCAAATAATAAGAGACCAAATAAAACATTCTCTAAGCAATTCCACGTAAATATTAAGAAAAAAACGATTTGTAAAAGCAAATGAATTCATTTAATTGTTTTTTACTACGTGCTAAGTATGTATGTTAAAATTAGAAATAAAATAAATGAAATGACTATTCGTTTAATTGCTTAAAATCAAAACAGTAAAAAAAATTCATATACAAACTTGTTAAAGCTAACTTAAAATTTTAATTTCTTCTTTTTCTATTTACACTTATTGCTAGAGACTCTAATTCTAAATTTTTGATTTGTAAATCAAGTGCATGTGATTCTTGATGCAGCTGATGCTTCTCCTCCTTAATGGTCAGCGTCCTTTCTTGCACTTGCAACAACCTCTCCTGCACCTGCACCAGTCGGTCAATATTTTCCCCAAATCGCGCTGAAAATCAGACACTCTACTAAAATTTTGTTGGAGCAGGGACAATTTTTCGGCACTCTTACTTACTCGCCGTAGAGTATTTCACCGAGAGGTTATACGTGGTGTTGGGTAGTAACCGACCTAGATGAACCAGGCAAAGCGCTGGCTGATGCGCTGCTTGTTCCACCATCACTGTCGCTCTCACTATCACTATTTTCGGTGCTGCTTCTTTGAGCGGGTGAATTGCCAAAAGTGCGTCCGCTGCGACCTCAAGTCCGGCTGCCCCTATAATCAATTCCTCAGTTGCACTGATGGGAATTTCATTATAAGGACCTCCTCCAGTTTGTCTTTTGGACAATTTGTTGTGGGAAAGCTTCTTCTTCGCCTGATATTTTTGATCCGCGAAAACCTACGAGCAAACATTTGTAAGTATCTTGGTTGCACTTTATATATATATATATCTACCTTCCTCCACATTTGGCGTCTTCGACTGGTGGCCCGTCAGCATTAAAACGCTTGGAAAGCTCCTCCCACAGTCTGTTGGACGTTGCTCTACCTTGTGCGGAATTCGGAAATTTATTTTTCGCCAAGTTCGGGTGTTCCGCCATAAACTGCGCCATGCACTCCTTTTGGTTTGGGTTTAGCTTTTTAAAATTCTTCCTTAAATAATAAAACATAGTTCAACAATAATATAAACACATATTTTGAGAAATAACTTACATTTTCTCTTATATTTGTATTAAATTTTTGTATATTTATATATTTGTACTCGCTTTCGGTTGCCGGTTTGTAATTGAATAACAATACGAACGATCGAGTGCAATTGTCTCTCGTTCACGGTTGTCGCGATACCGATTTACGATCCACAAAGTACATTCACGTATGTAGTAATCCAAAAAAGTGACATTTTACGTGACGGATCGTACGATCACGTATGTCATAATCCGAAAAACAAGTTTTTACGTGACGAGTTATACGATCACTTATGTGGCGATTCGGGCCCAGGGGGCCTACTCTGTATTGCGATGCGAAAGCAAAAATACGCGAAATCGCAAAATCGGTACTCTGTATCTTGACATTCGCATGCATATTTTGACTTTCGCATTCACATTTTGCCCATTCGCAATTTTTCTCCCTTTTCGCATTGCCGGCACTCTGTATTGCGAAAGCGAATGTCAAACAGCATTCATTTTCGCATTTTTCTTGCTACAAGTAATAGGCATTCGCATTGTACAAATATGTAAGTATTAATTGATGATTTTATAAATTGATATCTTTAAATTCATTGTACATTCTTTTTAAAATATATAGGACAACTCAAAAAACAAAACAAACACAAAAGCAACAATTCGAACTCCTAGTGGACTTCATGGCAATACACCCAGATTTGGCCAAAGGGTTACTTAAAACACCCAACGCGAAAACAATGGCCAATGGCCAGCTGGACCACCGATGCGTGATATCACCGGCTGGAAAAAAGTAGGTTGGGTGATATATGTGTACTTTTAATTCTATAATGGGATTGATAAAATTTATAGGTTTGGGCTGACTACAAAGTCCATTTGAAGGCCAAAATGCGTCGCAATAAAACCAATATTGCTGGTACGGGGGGCGGCCCATCTGTTTACTCCGCACTCACGCCATTGGAACAGCAAGCTAGCGATTTGCTGTCGATGGACCAAGCAGTCGACGGGATAGCTGGCACGCGGGAGTTTGGTGCGCGGCAGGCTATGACGGAAGTACCAAGTGAAATTTTGGAACCTGCTTTTAATAACGACAGCGATTCGGTTGAAATGAGTGAAGAGGAGAACGAGCAACCTTTCTTGCTACAACAACAACAGGAACCTTGCTGCAGCCGATCGGTACTTACTCCATGCAAGAAGCAGAGTCTATTGGAAAGGCAAGTAGACAACCAAATTGAATACCAAAGCAACTCAGTAAAAGTGCTAAATGAGATTAATGACAATTTGAAAAACATTGCCAGAACGATGAGAATTACATTAAAAATAAAAAATAAAAAGTTAAAGTTCGCCAAAGAACAATTTGTCCATAAACAAACAATGGACCGTGAAAATTTAAGAATCAAATTAAACAAATTAGAAATTAAAAAACAAATGTTGGATGTGGAGTTACAGACCAACAAAGCAATATCCAGAAAGTAGTAACAGATACACAAAATTTTTTTTTTAAAGATATGTAGACACATAATTTATGTACTACAAGTGGCTTAGTTTTTGTAATGAAATTTCCTTTTTATTTTCTATTTATTTACGTATGTACCTGCACATACACATTGCATTACCGAAGTATAGTTTGGTGCACTTTTCAGTATGTATGTTATTTAGATACAATTAGTATTAATTTTTATATATATACACACTTTGTAACCCTTACTTAAATAAAAGACTGAAATCGTGAATTTAAATAATAGTGAATTATATTTAGTAGTTTAAGTTGTAGGCCTTAGCAGCCGTAAAAATACATAAATAGTATTAGTTTTTATATATATACACAATTTGTAACCCTTACTTAAATAAAAGACTGAAAACTTGAATTTAAATAATACTGAATTATATTTAGTAGTTTAAGTTGTAGGCCTTAGCAGCCGTAAAAATACATAAATAAATAACGTTAAATGTAAACCACTTTTTTATAAAGCATTTCTATTGGAAATCATGTAATTTTTTATTTGGTCTCTGATACAACTAGCAATATTTCCCATTCTATAATTTTCCACGTTTTCTGCATTTACTACGTTCACTTCTTCCGGTTCAATTTCTGAACTGGGAAGATTTTCAACTTTGAACATTATACAAATATTGTGCAGGGCACAACAAACATTTAGTATTTGCACCACTTTTGCTGGAGCATAATGCAATTCTCTTGAGGCCAAAAGGCAGCGAAATCGACCTTTCAAAACACCAAAAACTCTCTCAATGAGAGACCTTCCCTTTGAATGTTTTTGATTGAAAAAATTCTCGTCAGAATCCTCCGCAGAATTCCTGTATGGGGTAAGAAGCCATGGTTCCAACGGATATCCTGAGTCACCTGCAGATAACAAAAACATAAAGGTCTTTTTAGCTGAATAACATTCAGTACCATTTATTATATGTATATATATTATGTTATATATTACATAAGTAACTATGTTAATACGTGTATGCTACCATTACATTAAATCGATATATTAAAAAGCTTACCGAGAATTCGTTGGCCAGTATCTCCATTTTCATAGGCAGTCCTTAAATATTCGCGCTCAGCGGACAAGTTCCATATGTGCGAATCATGCGATGCACCTCCAAATTTACCATTGACCGCTCTTATTTGCATTTTGTGATCACATATCTAAAATAGAACAAAACATGTAGGCACAATAAAAGTAATCTTATTTAATCGAAATACACTTACGATCATTGCATTTATGCTGTGCTTAAGCTTTCGGTTAAAAAATAGATGTTCGTCTTTTGATGGCCTTATCATTTGAATGTGCGTTCCGTCTACAGCTCCGATCACACCCGGAATTCCGCATTTAGCATAAAACCTACGGTTGGCATCCTGTTTTTCGCGATTGCTCATTGAAAAAGTAATATGCTTTGGACACAATATAGTTTCAATTGCACTGCAAACTTCCAAAATACAACTCGAAACGGTTTGCTGTGCTAATCCCGCGTGACGGTCTTAGCCAATCAAGTGTTGGTATGCACCCTGACCAAGAAACTTCAACGTTGTAGAAACTTTTATTATTTCAGGAACTGCCGTTGCTCTACGTGGGGTTTTCAACTCACTTTTAATGCTATTTAGCACATACAAAAATGCTTCTTTATTAAGCCGAAAATTCTGCACAAAACTAATTAATAGAACATAAAGCAATAGTATATGTATGAGTAATTTTGTAACGTTTAAATTACCTTTGATCGCTGAGACTCATAATGTTGGAGTTGTCCCTTATAATCCTCCTATCAATTCTTTCTTCATTTAAATCGTCCCATAATGCTACAGAATCCATTTTTTAATTTGTTGAACAAAAATTAATCTTTAGCCGAAATTGTAATCGCCTTGTTTGTTTTGTTCTCTTTCTTTGACTTTGGTCAGTGATGCATACTCAAGCAAAAAATTAGCGAAAAATAAAAAAGCGACACTGTTAGCAATGCGATAGCGCTACAGAGTTCCAATTACCTTTCGCATCGCAATTTATTTTCGCATCGCACTGCCTTTCGCATCGCAATACAGAGTAGGCCCCCAGGCTTTGTCGCTTTCATGCAGCTGACGCCTCGTATGCAGCTCTCCATTCAAATACATGTGTTCGGCATCAAAGCGTACACATATCGCCTGCAGCGTCTATGACGCGTAGCTTCTGGTGCACCTTGCCTAACTTGAGCAAAAACCGATATATCTTTACTAAACTTAGTTCACGTATTTATCTGAACTCACTTTATATTGGCATAAAAAATGGCCGAAATCCGAATATGACCACGCCCACTTTTTCGATATCGAAAATTACGAAAAATGAAAAAAAAAAATGCCATAATTCTATACCAAATATGAAAAAAGGGATGAAACATTGTAAAAGGATGAAACAACGCAAAATATAACTTGAGAAAAAACTTTGAAAAATGGGTGTGACACCTTCCATATTAATTGGAATAAAATGAAAAAGTTCTGCAGGGCGAAATCAAAAGCCCTTGGAATCTTGGAAGGAATACTTTTCGTGGTACTACATTAATACCTTTAATTTGATACCCACATCGTACAAACGCATTCTAGATTCACCAATGGTCCACCTTTATGGCGATATCTCGAAAAGGCGTCCACCTGTAGAACTAAGGGTAAATTCCATTTAAATACTCATTAATACCTTTCGTTTGATACCCATATCGTACAAACACATCCTAGAGTCACCCCTATAGAACTAAGGCCCACTCCCTTTAAAAATACTCATAAACACCTTTCATTTGATACCCATATCGTACAAACAAATTCTAGAGTCACCCCTGGTCCACCTTTATGGCGATATCTTGAAAATACTCATTAGTACCTTTCATTTGATTTCCATATCGTAAAAACATATTCTAGAGTCACCTGCATCCCGAAATGGCGTCCACCTATAGAACTATGGCCCACTACCTTTTAAAATACTCTTTAGTGCCTTCCATTTGATACCCATGTCATACAAACACATTCCAGGGTTACCCCTAAGTTAATTTTCCTACATAGTGATTTTCCCTTATTTTGTCTCCAAAGCTCTCAGCTGAGTATGTAATGTTCGGTTACACCCGAACTTAGCCTTCCTTACTTGTTTTCTCCTAAATTTGTTTGTTCAGATGATAATAGTCATGTAATCCATATGCACGGAAAAATATTTTGGTGTCAAAACCGCATTTTATGGTGTTGTTTTGTATAAAAACCATAACATTGTTAAACCCGCATTCAAGAAGTGCTGAAAAAATTATAATAATAAAAAAAAATGGATGATGCTTCGGCCGGGACTCGAACTCAGGACGTTCGGTATGAAATGCGGATCATGCTACAACCAAATGACTGGGGGTTGCTGTTCACATCTGCCATTATTCAAGACAAGGTAGGTAGGTTGAACTGGCCGGTCCATGAGGACCTCACATAGAATGATTGAGTCCGTAGTGTTACCAGAAGTTTGTTTTAACGACCAAACTGAAAAACCCTATCAAAAACCAGGACCTATGTTATAAAATAACTCCGTCCTCTTGGCAAATACTAGAAGCTTCCTAGGACTTAAGCCACTTGCTGCTTCTAGATCTGACAGCTGTATCACTCCTAATAGCTGGAGTCTTAGCCTGGCAAGTGCAGGGCACGAGCACAGAACGTGCTCGATCGTTTCCTCCTCCAACCCGCACTTCCTACACCTGCTATCACTGACCAAGCCTAATTTAAAGGCATGTGACGCCAGAAGGCAGTGTCCAGTCAGAATACCCGTCATGAGCCTACAGTCCTCTCTTTTTAATGATAGAAGCAACTGTGTTAGTCTAAGGTTGTAAGACCTACACATAATCTTCGACACTTTACAGCCCCGCGCTTGAACCCACGCCTTTTCTGCTTGGTCGATCATGTCCACCTCTCGCCTTCGCTTAATCTCGCCCAATCTAATTGGGACGTCTACGGAGCAAGCTTCAAGGGATGCGCCCTTTTTAGCTAATTCGTCCGCTTTTTCATTCCCATCTATTCCCATATGCCCTGGGACCCAATATAGATGTATGCTTCTCCCTGTCCCGATTCTCTCCAGAGACTGCTTACACTCTAACACGCATTTAGATGCTGTGCTATGCGAGATTATTGCCTTAATTGCTGCTTGACTGTCAATATAAAAGTTAACACGGTTGCAGCTTAAGCTATTCTCTTCCAGGGTTTCTACTGCTTTGGTTACGGCTAATATTTCCGCTTGGAAAACGCTACAGTAATCCGGCAGCCTGTAGGATCTGCTTAATTCCGGATCAGCGCAGTATACCGCAGACCCTACTCCTTCCACTATTTTGGAACCATCGGTGTACACATGTATCGCCTCGTCCGCCATTTGCGCACCCTTGCGCCAACCGTCCACCTCTATTGTGGCCTTAAGATCTCCCTCAAAGTGCAGGTAGGGAACAATGTAGTCTGTTCGTCTTGTGACTGAGGACGCTATACTACTATGGCCATATGGTCGGCGCTCAAGCTGCCCCGAAGCACCGAGCCTGGTTGCGGTCGTTAACGCTTTGTTCTTTGCTACCAGGTCTACAGGTGGAATGTGCAGAATGGCATACAGTGCAGCCGTCGGGGTTGTTTTCAGGGATCCCGTAATGCAAAGCATCGATAGTCTGCATACCCCCTCTAATTTTTTGAGGTATGTTGTTTTTTGTGTGGCTTTCCACCAAACAAGAACTCCATAGTATAGAATAGGGCTTACAATCGCTGTAAAAACCCAATGAGAAAGAGAGGGCGATAGGCCCCACGTACACCCCAGCATTCTTTTACATGCATAGAGTGCCGCTGAGGCCTTCTTGACCCTCTCCTCCACGTTGAGCTTCCATGACAGCTTACTGTCTAGGATGATTCCTAGATATTTTGTGCAAGGTTTCTCCTGTAAGGTCACCGCTCCTAACTTAGGCCTGGTCCAATTTGGGACCTTGTACCTCTTTGTAAACAAGACCATATCCGTCTTCTCCGCATTGACTTTCAGCCCGACATTAGATGCCCAGGTATGAATATCCCGAAGCGCCCGATCCATCAAAGAACTAATCGTTGGAAGGCATTTTCCACTTATGACAATTGCAACGTCATCTGCGTAAGCCGTAAGTTTTACGGGTCCCTCATCGAATTGCCTGAGCAGTTGGTTGATGACCAGTGTCCACAGCAGAGGTGATAGCACCCCTCCCTGCGGCGTGCCCCTGTCCACTGATTTCGTGGCCTCGTACAATCCCCATTGTGATGTAATCTTTCTGCAATTTAACATGCAGCCGATCCATCTGATTAAGGCAGGATGTACTTTAATGTAATTAAGACCATCCATAATCGCCCATTTTGCAACATTATTGAAAGCCCCGGCAATGTCCAAGAAGACTCCTAGAACATACTCCTTATATTCCAGGGATTTCTCTATGCTTATTACCACCCTATGCAATGCGGTGTCTACCGACTTGCCTTTGGTGTACGCATGCTGTGTTGTGGAGAGCAGCTTTCCATCCACGTTGGACTTTATGTACACATCTATCAGCCTCTCAAAGGTTTTGAGCAGAAATGATGTTAAGCTAATGGGTCTATAGTCTTTGGGATACACGTGACCGATCTTCCCCGCCTTTGGTAGAAAAGCTACACGAGCAGTTCTCCAAGAGTGCGGAACATGATTCAGTCTTATGCACCCATCGAATATTATTTTAAGCCATTCCACGACCGCCCTGCTTGAGAATTGTAGCATGGCCGGGAATATACCATCTGGGCCCGGCGATTTAAACTTAGAAAACGGCTTCACTGCCCACTCGATCTTGGTATCGGTCACCAAGCCCGGCACCACTAGCTCCGTGATCGAAGTGTGAGTGATGTCTGCTGGTTCTTCTAAACCGTCTCCCGATGGGAAATGTGTATCGAGAAGCACCTCAAGGGATTCCTCACTATCACGTGACCATTCCCCGTTCTCTTTCTTTATTAGTCCCTGGACTATGTTTCCCTTTGCTAGGACTTTTTTCAACCGTGCTGTTTCACTGGAGCACTCTATGTCCGTACAGAAACTTTTCCATGAGTTTCTCTTCGCCCTGGTAATTTCACGCTTGTAGATCCTCAGTAGATCCCTGTACTCGTCCCGACACGCTTCGCTTTCCGCGGTCTTTGCGAGTTTAAACATTTCTTTTACCTGTCTTCTTAGAAGACTCAGCTCATTGCTCCACCATGGCGGCTTTGCTTTTCCTCTGAATCTTCTTAGAGGGCAAGCTTTGTTATACGCAGTCATAAGCGTCCTTGTTAGGAATTCATTCGACTCCTCCAGTTCCTCTACATTAGCAACCTCTTTGGGTTATCCCAGTTTCGTTTCTACATGTTTCTGGAATTTAGTCCAATTCGTTGCCCTAGGGTTTCTAAAGGTTCCTCCCTTCTCTACCCTCTTTAGTGGGATGCTGAAGCTTATATACGCATGGTCGGAGAAGGATGGTCTATCGAGAACCATCCAATCATACCTTGATATATCACGCTCGGAGCTCAATGTAATATCCAGAACATATTCAAGACAAAGAACAACAGCGTTGACTCCTGTAGTGTATGAACACTTATACCAAACTTTTTCACATTGTACTATTATGGTGCTACACAGAGAAAAAAACTGGTAAAATCAACCAAAACATGGGTAGAATCAACCAAAATTACTGTCAATTCTTATCCATTACTCGAAACGGTTAATTCAACAGCATCAAAATTGTTAATCCTAAAACAAGAGCATTTGGCAGTTAAAACAACGAAACATCTGTTGTCTTCATATTAACAGTGACCCTGTTAAATCAACAGCGGCCACCGTGGTGTGATGGTAGCGTGCTCCGCCTATCACACCGTATGCCCTGGGTTCAACTTCCGGGCAAAGCAACATCAAAATTTTAGAAATAAGATTTTTCAATTAGAAGAAAACTTTTCTAAGCGGGGTCGCCCCTCGGCAGTGTCTGGCAAGCGCTCCGATTGTATTTCTGCCATGAAAAGCTCTCAGTGAAAACTCATCTGCCTTGCAGATGCCGTTCGGAGTCGGCATAAAACATGTAGGTCCCGTCCGGCCAATTTGTAGGGAAGAATCGAGAGGAGCACGACGCAAATTGGAAGAGAAGCTCGGCCTTAGATCTCTTCGGAGGTTATCGCGCCTTACATTTATTTATTTATGTTAAATCAACATATTTTCGTCATTTTGAAATTGACAGCTTGAACCACAGTAATTTCTGTTGTCCTAAAAACAACAGTATTTGTGTTAAATTAAAAGAGATTCCTGTAGACTACAAAATAAAAGTTTTAACTGTTGAAATAACAGATAGCCTGTTAGCTGTAAAACACCTGTGAATGCTGTTGATATAACAGATATGCTGTTAGTTTTAAAATAACTATGAATACTGTTAAAATAACAGCCATATCTTTTAATTTCTAATCTACCATAATACCCGTTGAATGAACAAAACGCAGTTAAATACTGTTTTGAGTTTTATTTTTTTATAAAAAGTCTTTAATAGTAAAATACAAATATTTATTGTAATTTTTAAATAATGTTAAGGAATAATATTGTACATATTAAAAAAGTTACAATTGTTTTGTGAAATAATGCCCAAATGAGCAATGACGCTATGGAAAAAATAGCAATTTGGTTTTATTGTAGTTTATTTAATTTTGCTGTAATATATTTTATTGTCATTTCATTTTACTTTAATTAATTTTATTTTGTTTCATCTAATTTTATATTATTTCATTTTGTCTTAATTTACTGTTTTTTATTTATTTTTTATTATTTTATTTATAAATCTATTATTTATTTTATCTGATCTAATTTTACTTTAGTTTTTTATACTTTTATTTATTTTATTGTATTTAATTTTGTTTTATTTTATTTTCTTTTTGTTGTTCTTTTTTATTTTATTTTATTTTACTGTATTTTATTTTATTTTATATTATTACAAAGTACAAGTATTGTATTTCGTTTTGTTTCATTTTATTTTATTATTTTATTTTATGTTATCATTTTATTTACTATGTTTTTTATTTTATTTTCTGTTATTTACTTTTTTGTAATTTATTTTGTTTTATTTCAGTTTATTTTATTTTATCATATTTTATTTTTCCATTTTATTTATTATTTTAATGTTTATTTTATCTTAACTTATCTTATTTTAATTTAATTTATTTTATTATTTATTTTGTTGCATTTAATTTCTTTTTTTTTGTTTTATTTGTATTTTATTTTATTCATGTCATTTTGTTTTATATGATTATGTTTTTAATTTGATTTAACCGTATTTTGTTTTATTTAATTATTTTATTTGTTTTTATATTATTTATTTTATTTTATGTTATAATTTTATTTCTTACAATATTTATTTTATTTTCTTTTATTTATGTTATTGTAATTTATTCTATTGTATTTCAGTTTATTTCATTTTATCATATTTTATTTTTTTATTTTATTTTTTATTTCAATTTACTATAACTTTGTTTTATTATAAAATTTATAATGGTTTCAGTTGTATATAAGATGAAGCATTAGACATTGTATGAATTTTAAGAGAAAAACTAATAAAATTTTCAATTTCATTTACAGCAAGTACTTTAGTATTTTTTCTGGTAAGGAAAGCTTGATAGTGTTCATCAAAACTGTGAACTTCTATTTCCGATGAAATAATATGTACTTTTTTATTTAAATCAATAACTGAGCCGTTTATTTTGAAAGTGGCATAAGTCATTTCATGTCGTTTAGGTTCAGTGGTAATTTGTTTGTATCTCTCCTCGCCTCCAGTTTTTTAGAGTCCAATATCCAAAAGATGCAATTCTTATTATTATTTTATAATTGTAGAACCATCTATATATGCATTCGTTCAAAAATAACAATGCATTTAAGACCTTGAGTTGGAAATGACTTAAGCCACTTTCAAAATAAACGGCTCAACTATGTATTCAATTTTATGTACATACAACTTATCATTAAAAAACAAGAACAGAAAGAAATTACTTTTATATGAAGTTCACTTGTATACAATTTCTTTAAAAATATTAGGGTTTTGACATCAAAATGCAGTTTTATGAAAATTTGTACACGTTTTGAAATTTCTTCATTATACTTAAATTCAAGCGGAATGCTACACTTAAATATAAAATTAGAAAATTGAAAAGAAACTTTTTTGGCGAGTGAGTATGCGCCATTACTTACTGAATTAATATTACTCGTATACTTTTTTAACGATTTATGCTTTGCTTCATATCGCATACACCACATTTTTTTTTTAATGGCCCTGCCATTTTAACAATACTTGCATAATGCACCATAAAATGATGCTTTGGTTTTAATTTTCCAAAATATTTGAAATAATGTTTGAATATGGTTTGCTGTAAAGTCTCTAAATTTTGATCACTCAAAGAAGAAAGAAGACACAAATCTGTTATCTTTATAAGAAGGGTTAATAGTTTCCATACTTTGTCATTTAGGGGAATTTTATCGCCAATAATTAAAGGAAAAATATGTACAAATGTGTTTGCCTCCGATGCTGTCATTCTAATACATCCTTTTTTCAGATTAATCAAAGGCAACGGGCACGAAATTTTAACTTCTAACTCTCCATACGGAAACACCCTTATTCGCATATTTGAAAAATCTAAAGTAAAGTATTTCTTCTCTAAAAAATATAAAATGCTTTTGCTAAGTTCGTAACGGCATACCCCCTCCAAAAATGTCGTGCATTATATCTGCACAGTAATTAGAAGTGACATGAAAAGTTTTGATCTCATTAAATATTGAGTTTTCAGAAATGCCGCTTTCCTTTGCATTATTAATTTCTAAGCCAGTTTTATAACTATCTTCATTTCTCAAAAATGATGGGTATTCTTTTGCACCTTTCTGCATATCTTCTTTTTTTCTGCTACATAAACGGCGGTATTTGTTGGAACTGAAAAATTTAGAAAATCCGAGAATCGTTTTAAGACCTAAGTTATCTCCTAATACTAAACCTAAAATGAAATAAACATGATAAGTACCTCCACTGCCATTAATTTTGATTCCTTCTTCTTCTAAGTGCCTTATTTCCTCTTGGAGTGCATACAACGTTTTGTTACTTCCGTAAGCTTTGATCAGTGTAGATTTGAAAAGGCTTGCTACTTATATTTGTTAAGATTTAGGTTAAGATTTGCAGTTAAATGATCAGGAATTGTAGGAAAAGATAAATATATTCCGCATATGGAATCTTTAAAATTACGACTTCCTTTTTCAAAGTCATCTGCGTATAAAAAGTATTGTAACGAATTTACTGCAAATCCTCTTATTTGCAATCCTCTGCTAAGTTCGAATCACTAAACTGTTGAATAAATAACTCCAATTTGTAATAATGCAAAATGGCCTTTATTAAAGTACTTCACAATAACACTCAAACTGTGAAACGTATGGCTTGCTTAATAACTAAACTAATTGATAGCTTAAATGAAACTCTACTATTCAAAATAATACTGCTCTTGCTCGCTAGATAGCATCTTAGTCGAAACTGCTTGACAACTCAAATCAAACTGAATTCCAGCGCCTCTACAATTGCCGCTTTTATACTCTTTGATTTCAACCTTCGCATCTTCTAGGCGCTTCCAGAATCTACTAGTCAAGCAGCTCTCAAACTTCTTAGCTGTAACTACAATTGCAAAATTTTATAGTTTTTCTCATTGCATACTTATAGGAGTATCTCAGATATATGCATGTGTTTGTGCATTGACTCTCCGCTGCTCGTATACGTACATGGTACAAATATGTTGACGCAGTTATTGTTTCGTTTATGTAGATACATAATCATTGAATTATTGATGTGCATTCACGTCACTGCTTAGCATCGGCTTAGAGACGATAGCATCGCTCAGTGCTGCTAACATTCGTTACACTGCCCTCCACCTAAGTCTGATCGTCTCGATCAGACAAATCTCTCGATCTAAACGCTGCTAGCATCGCCAAATGTACCACTCTTCTATTTCGTGATTTCCCAATTGCTTGTATGCGGTAGATGACATCACTGATCGTCTTCACAACTCTGTACGGGCCTTCCCAACTGCACCGATATTTGGATGGAACACCTTTCCGCCGGTGAGGGTTGTATAGCAGTACCAAATCTCCCTCCCGGAAACCTTCCGAATTATTTTCCTTGTCGTACCTGTGTTCCATCTTACTACTCATTATTCTGGATCGTTCTCTCGCACTCTGTTGCTTGGCCAATGAAGAACTACTTTGTAGAGCTTGTTCTTGATGGATTGGCTTCACATACTCAGTATCGTTCCGACGTTTCCCAACAGAAGTGCGCGCTGGCTTGAAATCATCCTTGCATTCTTTCTGAAAAATTCTTTCAGTCATTTTAGTGCATCCATTAGGGTTTGTCGATGCCGGTCTTTTTCTCGCAAGTACTTTTAATTTCGCTTTATTTGGCACATTCGATCCATCAACCTTTCTTTTTGCCTTTCGTGGCCTTTGTCGAGTCTTCTCCACCAACACTCGCTTACTCCTGAACCCTTTTTCCAAGCTGAAGTTAAGTGGCACATCTTGGTTCTCATAATGCATCACCCTTCTCTGCATATCGATCTTGATGTCACGGTCAACCAAGAAATCCACTCCCAATATAACTTCATCAACAATCTCCGCCACAACGAATTTGTGTAAAACCATGACCTTCCCAATTAAGACTTCACAGATCACTTCTCCCCGGCCTTGGTTATACTCGCCAGTGACCGTACGCAACCTCGCTCCAGGCAACGGTTTTACTCTGCTGTTGACCAAGTCAGATCGGATCAAGGAATGAGATGCGCCCGTATCTACAGTCAGTACACGCTCCTTGCCATCCACATTCCCTCTGACGGTAAGACTGCTTGATTTCCTTCCAATTTGCGACACAGATATCACAGGACATTCAATAGCCGGGGCAAGTTTTCGTTCTTTACATCCGACACGCTCTTGCTCATTTCCTCCAGCTTTGCCTTTACGGCCACCCCCATTGTTGGAACTATTAGGACCAAGATCGCAATGACGTGCAATGTGACCGGACTTCCCGCATATGAAGCATTTTATAACTTTTTCACTCCGCTTTTGCGATCCTTTCAGCGCCTCCAATATTGTGTCTACCCACTCTGGCCTTTATACTTCCACACGGCGTGCTTTGAAAACTGGCTTACACAGAAGCGACGCTGTTTCCTGAATCAGAGCTTGTGACACCGTTTCTGCGAATGTGGGTTTTGGGTTTGCATATGTCGCTCGCTTCGGATCTACGTCCCGTATGCCGTTTATAAAACTCTGGATTTTTACCCTCTCGGTATACTCCACAGGTGCGTTCGCATTTGCAAGATGAGCCAATCTTTCAATATCTGAAGCAAACTCCTGCAATGTCTCATTTGCTTTTTGGTAGCGGTTTTGCAACTCAATTTGGAATATCTGTTTTCTATGCTCGCTTCCATAACGTCGTTCTACAGCAGCCATCAATGCTTCATAATTGTTCCGCTCTCTTTCGGGAATCGTCTGTAGGATTTCCGCTGCTGGCCCCTTCAATGCCACGAACAGTGCAGCAACTTTATCTTCCGCATTCCAGTTGTTCACTGCTGCGGTCTTCTCAAACTGTAGCTTGAAGACCTGGAAAGGAACAGAACCGTCAAAAGATGGAGTTTTTAGCTTCGTATTACTCGCTGAAGCAGCCGGCCGATTAAGTTGCAATTCCTGTATACGACCGCTCAACGCATCCACCTCTGCCTCGAATTTTTCTTCAAACTGCGTTATTTTCTCGTCCATACGCGCTTCGAGTTTTGATGATATACGCGCCTCTTGCTCTTTCAGTTGTGTTTCCATCTTTGATGTAATCTGTGTCGACATTTCTGAAATACGTGTCTCATGTGATTCCAGCTGGGATGCCATATATGTCTTCTGCTCTTCCAGTTGAGATGACATATGCGATGACATTTCTGAAATACGTGCCTCCTGTGCTTCAATCTTCGCTGTTATACGGTTCTCCTGCGATTCCAGCTGAGTTTCCATCTTGGATGTTATGCGTGTCTCTTGCGATTCCAGTTGGGATGCCATATATGTCTTTTGGTCTTCGAGCTGTGTAGAAATTTGTGTTTCCTGTGCTTCAATCTTACATATTATGCGTGTCTCCTGCGATTCCAACTGAGATGCCACTGTCGATGTTTGAGCAGTTATTGCAGCCAATATCATGTTCAAGTCTGTGCTCGTAACTGTCTGCGATGTTTCGTTTTTCTCTTAAATTTTTGTTGTTGTTTCGTCCCCGTCAGGATAAAAGACAAACTCGTCCACATCAATTCCTTGCAACTCCATTACCTCTCGTAGCCGTGCTTGAAGTTCGATCTTATTGCCGGTTGTATTTAATCCACGGTTCTCCAACTCCTTTTTCAGTTGCTGGATCTTCAATTCACTGAACTTTGCCATGTCCAAGTTGTATTCCCAATCTTCGGAATTTATTCAACAATTCCTCTTCTGACACCAATTGTAACGAATTTACTGCAAATCCTCTTATTTGCAATCCTCTGCTAAGTTCGAATCACTAAACTGTTGCATAAATAACTCCGATTTGTAATAATGCAAAATGGCCTTTATTAAAGTACTTCACAATAACACTCAAACTGTGCAACGAATAGCTTGCTTAATAACTAAAGTGATTGATAGCTCAAATGAAAGTCTACTATTCAAAATAATACTACTCTTGCTCGCTAGATAGCGTCTTAGTCGAAACTGCTTGACAACTCAAATCAAACTGAATTCCAGCGCCTCTACAATTGCCGCCTTTTATACTCTTTGATTTCAACCTTCGCATCTTCTAGGCGCTTCCAGAATCTACTAGTCCAGCAGCTCTCAAACTTCTCAGCTGTAACTACAATTGCACAATTTTATAGTTTTTCTCATTGCATACTTATAGGAGTATCTCAGATATATGCATGTGTTTGTGCATTGACTCTCCGCTGCTCGTATACGTACATGGTACATATATGTAGACGCAGTTATTGTTTCGTTTATGTAGATACATAATGATTGAATTATTGATGTGCATTCACGTCATTGCTTAGCATCGGCTTAGAGACGATAGCATCGCTCAGTGCTGCTAACATTCGTTACAGTATGGTATTAGTATTTTGTTAATACTTATTACAGCTTTTTTCTTTATATGAGCCGTTTATTTTGAAAGTGGCATAGGTCATTTCCAACTCATGGTCTTAAATGCATTGTTATTTTTGAACGAATGCATATATAGATAGTTCTACAATTATAAAATAATAATAAGAATTGCATCTTTTGGATATTGGACTCTAACAAACTGGAGGCGAGGAGAGATACAAACAAATTATCACTGAACCTAAACGACATGAAATGACTTATGTCACTTTCAAAATAAACGGCTCATATAAGGAACCGTTAACAAAGCTTGATTAATTTTTACTTTTCTCTAAAACCTCTATGTTTTCTATTGTATCCGTGAGAAGTGTGCCAACTTCAAATATTTTTGTTTTGCAATATCTTAACTTAAATACATATGCTTCTGATTTTGACTCTTTTAAAACTGTACGACCGGAAGCAATATTTTCTGCTATGTCATTGTTTACATTATATGTGTAATATTGTTCAAACATGTTATTTTGACTTAAATATTGTGTAAATGTAAGCTCGGTTTGTATATTGTTAAATGGGTTTGACAGAATATTTAGGATTTCTGTAATCTGTGTTGGATTTGAAATACAAGATTGACATTTGAAGCAATTATTTGACAAAAATTTGTTATTTTGGATTGAATATATATATCGTCCTTACGCGAGAAATTATCTTTTGCATACAATTCACTTGTCAAGCTTAAAGCAGATTTATGAATTTCTTCCGAAAAGTTAAAGTCAACATTGCTCAGATTGTCCTTTACAGATTCGGAAGCATTTGGCAGCGATGCTAAGGCAGTTTTATTGTAATTTTTCAGCTCATTTAAAAAGTTCAAGTTATCATCCTCCTCATCATGTAAATTTAAGTGTTTTGCAAACGAGTATTTACTGGAGAAATGCTGAAAACAATTTCTTTGACAACATTTAAAAACTCCATAGCTTTTTAATTTATGAAGGTCTTTAAAGTGTTTCTAGATTTCCTTAACACTTTCAAACTTTTTACTGCACACGAAACATACAAACATTTTTAGTAAAACAATTAATTATTGGCTAATAGAGTGTTTAAGTGCGAAACTAGACTTGATACTTTTAGTGAGTTTTCGTAGCATGGAGTTTTAATGTTATAAAAAAAATTTCTATGAAGTTCCAAACGCCTTTGCAATATAGCGGATATTGAAAATTTAAAACTTGAAAAGTTTTGAAGCACATATCTAAGCACTTAATGAAGGATGAGAACTTAAGCTTTAGCCCGTCACGGTATACAAAAAACTGTGTAAGTTTAATTGGACTTTCACCAACTACAATTGTTATTGACTGCAATGTACCGTTTTGGCGTTCAAAACGTTGCCTCATATTCAAAACTTCTTCCTATAAAGTTGACGTTGACGAAATTCGTAAAACCAAACAGTCCATGGCTTAACTTATGGTGACTTTCTTCAGCGTTTTTTTCTAGAACCATTCACTATCATCTTTTGATTTGTAGTCTAGCTTGGAACATAGTTCCCTGGATGCTTTGTCCTTTATCTCGTCACTAAATATTTTGGGGACGTGGGGTAAAACATTCTCCCACATTGCAAAAAATTAAACATCTGTATTTTTAAAAATCATGTTGAAATCGGATTCAATCTGAAAGTAAAATTCAATTAAATATATATTACCATACCCTTCATAATGTCTTATTCAAAATTTTTACCAGAATCGGTCCTAGGGTGGCATTCCTATAGAGCGGCCACTCGGAAACTACATCCAAAATATCTAAATTTATTATGGACTTCCTTCTTGCCGTGAAGGTTCGTCTCCACGTTTCCTGGACTTCCTCTAGTGGCACGTCGTTATATTTCAGCCAAGATTTAAATATTTCTAAAACGCTGTCATCCACTTCATCGGAGGAGCTTTCACTGTCTTCGTAAAACGACTCTGTGTCCGCTATGGTGCTAGATGAACTTGTTAGTGATAGTCTACGCTTTTTACGGGCATTGAAATAGCGGTCGTAAAGCTTTCCCGAGGGTTTTTTACCACGACGACAAAAATATGTAGCCTATTAAACAGTGAATAAAAAAATATTACAAAAATAATTGAAAACTGACGGAGTCGAAGTTGTAATAAATTCGAACCTACATATATCCAGCTTTAGATTATATGAACTCACCACATTTTCTCCTCGAAACTGTGAGTAAATACAATCTGCCAAAGCCTCCATATCTTTGATCAAGGTCTTCTGCCCGCCAGCTAAGCAATTGTCTATAATGCAATTCACAACCTCTTGTTGAGTGTTTTATTATTGTCATAGTATTCCAAAGCGTCTTGAACAGCAGGTGTTTTTTATCAAAATAGCTCTCAAATCCTTATAAATGTAAAAATAAATAAAGCTGTCCATTAATAAAGGTTTACTTTGCCGGGCGGAATATAATGCAACATAGCAGATTTTTGACCAAAATGCATCATATTCAAGTGTACATAAGGAACGACGTAATGTACAATTGTGTTCACAAAAATAGCAGTCACAACTTTTTAAACATTTTTCGGTTATCAAATGAATAAATTGTATACCGAAAACTGAACGAAATAATTTTTAAAACGTGTTTGAAAAAAGTAGGAATTTTAGACGTTTTTGACAATATTCATAAAAATTCAAAAATTTGGAGGCTCCAAGATACAACCCAGCGAATTCTGAAAAATTATTTGCAATAAATTTAATAAAAGATGAATTTTATATCAAAGCCGATATGCATTGAACCCGACCCCCTGAGATTTTGATGAAGTTTTGCATAGGGCACATTTTACCTATACAAACACAACCTTAGTTTTAGAAATTCAATGATGGTACTTTTGAGCTGGGATAGCTACGGAATGGCTCAACAGATTTAAAAGATCTTGCTACCATTGGAAAGGTATTCCGAACGGCTTTCCAAAACATATACTGTAAAAATTGTTTATCACACTAAAAAAATTTTTAAATTAAATTTCATCAAAATCTGTGGTGTTCGGGTTCAAAATATGCCTATTTTATAGGGTTTGATATGAAATTCATAAAAACTGTATCGATTTTCCAAAAGACACAATTTTTATTATTATTACTCATGTTTTCCAGTAGCCGCAATTAGACCGAAACTTAGCCTTTAGGCCCACATCCGTAATATTAGGGAAAATTATAACTTTCAGTCTTACAGCTGCGAACACGAAAATAGCAGTAAATTTTACTAACAAATTTCATCATTTATTTTCTACTTCCAAGAAATGTGTAACTAAAGCTATGCAAACCATTTTCAAAAACGTTTGCGAAAAAATACAAAAATTCAGGAAGTGTTAAAAAATATGCATGCGATATTTGAATGTTTACTACTATTTTCGTGCTCGGATGCGTGCGTATAGTAATCGCGGTAATATTCTAGAACCGCGGCCGAGCGCTAAAAATATAGCTAAAAATTCAAACGTGGTACCCAGAGAAGCGTTTTGGCCTCAAGATCTCGAATCCTAGGGCGTAAATTTGATATCTGTGATACTTCTCGAGATATCCGCAAAAAACCTTTCTGCGTTGGCGGCCTGCGGCCGCCCTTATAAAAAATTACCCTGGGTGGTTCCAACACCGGTTTGGAGACCAAAACTATATCCGCGCAAAACACTTATGTTCACAATTTTTTTTTTGTGGGTACGCAAACATTACAACACATGAAAATCGCCAACTTCAGCTGCAAATATATCCGGACGGGCATACATTTTTTCTTCTCCGCCTTTGGATTATTGTTGTCGAGGTCAATACGCGTCTTTTGACACCTCTCTCGATAATTTTGGACGCGTATTAGCAGTGTCATGCTGTCGTATAGAATTACCCAGCTCTTCTACTAATTTCGGCAATAGTCTAGTTGAGGGGTCGACTGCTAATATGCGCCCATAAATATCAAGAGAGGTGTCAAACGATGCGTCTTGACATTTTTGACTCATTCAAAAGATATTACCGAAACCCGAAAAATGACCCGCGGGTCCCTCCGAAACCGGTGGTGGGATCCATAGTACTTTTACGCAGAACACCTTTGTGCATTGGCGGCCTTCGGCCGAGCGGCAATTTTTTACGATAGCATGACACTGCTAATACGCGTCCAAAAATATCGAGAGAGTTGTCAAAAGACGCGTCTTGACATCAGTATTAATAATCCGAAGGCGGAAAATAAAAAATAAAAAGAGCTTATAAAAAATTACCCTGGTTGGGTCCAACACCGGTTTGGAGACCAGAACTATATCTTTTTTTATGTCTTTTATTTTTTTTGTGTGTACCCCAACATTACAACACATGAAAATCGCCAACTTCAACTGCAAATATTTTTTTACCTTCTTTATTCTTGATGTTATAAATTGCATCAAAGACTTTACAGCTTCGAAAAAGCTATTTTCAGTAGCAAACTGGAACGATGTAACCATTGTTTTAGCATTAATAAAATCACTCAATTTATTGTGGCTTACACGTTGTAAGAAAGCTTCAATAATTTCTTTATGACCTTTGGAAGCAAGTGTGTTTAGGCCAGGGATGCACCTTAACGTTAAGCTAATCGTTTATCAAAAAATTTCCACCGTTTCCGTTGAAACACTTCGAAATATTATCGATAAAGAAATTATCAAAATAAATTGTATCTCGTTTTTAACCTAAACGAAAAGCTTTCGTTAACGTTAAAAACGTTAACAAAAACGTGATACTTTATGTTTGAATTGTGCTGGCAATGCTACAGCCATGGTGAAGCCGTAAGGTGGCAACAACGAGCGCACATACACACACAAACTCTATGTAATTTGTTTGTGTAATTCGTTGGTGGTAATGTCAAAAATACTCTGAGAAATGTTCGTACTGTCAAAATTCAAGAGAAAAGTTGCAATCAGCTTGGCTAATGCTTTCACCTTTAATGACTCCGCCATCAATCAGCTTTGCCAGCATAGTTTGAAATTAATAATCAACATAAACGATTTGATTTCGTTTTGATATGGCAGAAAACGAAACGAAATCATTTCGTTAATTTGACGATCTTAACGTTAATAAACGAAACGAAATGAGTTCGTTTCGTTTATTAACGTTGATTATCGTAACGAAATGATATCGTTTCGTTGGTTAAGCATGCCTGGTTTAGGCAATGCTTTCAATAGTGAATCACGATATTTATTTTATCAGGTATTCCCCGAAGTTTAGCGTAAAATACTAGGGAGACTCATGTAACCGTATAAATGCCTTATAAAGTGTGTAAACGTATAAATTTATCTAGTTTACGCACGAGCTGTCAAATTTTGTATGAAAAATCATTTACACAATTCGTATAAATTTACGCGCACATTTCATTGTGTAAACGCGGTAAACTCAAAGGAATGCAACCTTGCAGACATTACAGACGGCATTTTCACCAAAAATCTCCAACATCAGCAAGTAAAGGCGTTTTAGTTTTGATTTTTCACTTAATCTTTGTATTTTTTAATTTGTATAACAATCAAAAAAATTTTTTTCGAAATAATACAGCTGTAAAACAATCAAGTTTATCAAGAGTATTACTAGGTGCGTTCATATAACCGCGTGTGTAAATGGATATAATTTTACACCTTATAAGTTTATATGCTATCATGAGTCCCCCTACTGATAATGGTGACTCACAAATCACACAAACAAGATTGCGCATTGTGCATGTAAACAAAAGATCAGCTGTTTTTTATGGGCAATTTTTACGTAATTTTCCTTTAGCTCTTGTTTTTTCTCTCTTTCTTTGATTCGCTCAAGAAGTCAAGTGTCACGTAGATGCGCAGAACGAAGTTATTTTGAACTCGTGAATGCGCAATCTTCTATGTGTGATTTGTGGCTCACAATTGTGTTTGAAAATTGGATAATGCAATGAATTAAAATGACAGTAGTCTTGTAGGATCAACCAACTTGACTGAATTTTGTCAATTAAGTATTAACAGTTTTACTACTATTCATTCAGCAGTGCAGTGCAGTTGTTGTAACAGTAAATTCCATTGAAGTAACAAAAATTTGGTTGATTTGACAGAATTTGGTCAACTTGTAAGCAACAGTATGAAACTGTTGATTTTACTGTGATCATTTCTTTCTTTGTAAGTTTGAAAGTTCACTAAAATTATTTTTGATATTAGTCCGAAAAGTATTAAAACTGAACTTAATTTTTTATGTGTACCATTTTTCGGTGCATTTTGAGACATAAAAGCACGTGGATTTTTTCGCTAAAGAATTCCAGATTTTGTGTACAGATGTTTATTTTATGGAAGAAAATTGAAGCCTTGCGGTCGTGCGTAGTTTTGAAACAATGGGTACATGGCGTATGAGCAACACCAGAGACGACGTTAACCCATTAATCCCAAACATATATAATAAATAATAGAATTTATGTTAGAGTAGTAGAAGGTCTAACATTCAATCATTATTGATTACTTCCAAATAAAATTATAAATATAAGCCATAAACTTTCTCTACTGTACTCTTAGTGATTAACAATTATTAGTTCGGTTAGCTATAAAAGCGTGTTTTTTATTTTTCGTATTTTTAAACAATTATTTATTTTTACTTCCTATGTATTAGTTTTGTTTGATATTTTTCCGCCAATTTCCCTACAAAATTGGGGAGTCAACATAACAATGCAACATAAGGGGATACATTTTTCGTTAGGTGGTCCAGGGAAAATTAAAAAATTGTCTGAAATTCGAAATTTTGCTTTCGAGTGACAACAGGAGAAGAAAATAAAAAGAATATAAACAAGTAAGGAAGGCTAAGTTGGGGTGTAACCGAACATTACATACTCAGCTGAGAGATTTGGAGACAAAATAAGCGAAAATCACCATTTAGCAAAGTGAACCTAGGGTAACCCTGGAATGTGTTTGTATGACATGTGTATCAAACGAAAGGTGTTAATGATTATTTAAAACGTAGTGGGCCTTAGTTCTATATGTGGACGCTTTTTCGAGATATCGCAATAAGGGTGGACCAGGGGTGACTCTAAAATGTGTTTGTACGATATGGGTATCAAACTAAAAGTATTAATGCGGGTTTTAACAGGGAGTAGCCCTTAGTTGTATATTTGAAGGCGTTTTCGAGATATCGACCAAAATGTGGATCAGGGTGACCCAGAACATCTTCTGTCGGGTACCGCTAATTTATTTATATATGTCATACCACGAAAAGTATTCCTGCCACGATTCCAAGGGCTTTTGATTTCGCCCTGCAGAACTTTTTCATTTTCTTCTACTTAATATGGTAGGTGTCACACCCATTTTACAAAGTTTTTTCTAAAGTTATATTTTGCGTAAATAAACCAATCCAATTAGCATATTTCATCTCTTTTTTCATATTTGGTACAGAGTTATGGCATTTTTTTTCATTTTTCGTAATTTTCGATATCGGATAAGTGGGCGTGGTCATAGTCGGATTTCGGCCATATTTTATACCAAGATAAAGTGACTTCAGATAAGTACGTAAACTAAGTTTAGTAAAGATATATCGTTTTTTGCGCAAGTTATCGTGTTAACGGCAAAGCGGAAGGACATACGGTCGACTGTGTACAAAAACTGGGTGTGGCTTCAACCGATTTCGCAGAAAACAGTTACCGTCATAGAATCTATGTCCCTACCAAATTTCACAAGGATTGGTAAATTTTTGTTCGACTTATGGCATTAAAAGTATTCTAGACGGATTAAATGAAAAAGGGCGGAGTTACGCCCATTTTGAAATTTTCTTTTATCTCTGTATTTTGTTGCACCATATCATTACTGGAGTCGAATGTTGACATAATTTTCTTTTATACTGTAAAGATATTAAATTTTTTGTTAAAATTTGACTTAAAAAATTTTTTTTTAAAAGTGGGCGTGTTCGTCATCCGATTTCGCGTGGTTGTAGTCCGATTTCGTTCATTTTAAATAGCGATCTGAGATGAGCGCCCAGGATCTCACATACCAAATTTCATCAAGATACCTCAAAATTTACTCAAGTTATCGTGTTTACAGACGGACGGACAGACGGACGGACATGGCTAAATGAATTTCTTTTTTCACCCAGATCATTTTGATATAAAAGTCTATATCTATCTCGCTTAGTTTATGCCGTTACGGATTACCGTTATGCGAACAAAGTTAATAACTCTGTGAGCTTTGCTCAGCTGAGTATAAAAAAATGTAAGCCTTTCCAGTACATGAATGGACGAGAAGATACGGAAGATATCTCTCTAAACAAAGACTTAGTCTTGTTGAACTTTGTAATTCAAATTTTACCATAACCACTGCAAAAATTTGTATGGGGAACAAAAATATTGTAGCGAATGTTAGCATCACTATGCTGTTAGTAAAGAAATGCACAACAACAATAAAGTAAGCAGCCACACTTGTCTACATGAACACATCAATTAATCCATTTACACACGTGCATAGAAGGCGACGAAGAATATCTCACATACACATATTGATGACTAAGAGCAGAAGTTGTTACTCGCACATACACACGTATATAGCTAAATAACGAAGTATGCTATACAACTGTTCTATGTTCGTGAAAAGTCTAGACCTTAGGAGAAATATGCGAACGAGGTAACAAAGAGTATAAAAGCAGCGCAATCTGAGGTATAACTAATAAGTATGATTTAAACAAGCTTTTGTGAAGTACATGATAGTGAAATATAATTGTACTACTCCCAAAATAGTCTAAATTAAGATAATTTTGCAATACTGAATATTGGAGTTATTTATTCGACAGTTCAGCGATTCGAACGTTAGCAGCAGGTGCATAATTATCAGGAAACCCCAAAATTCGATACAATATAAAGGTGGAGTGCAATGAGTAGACTAATATTTACCTAAGTTTTATGTTTTTGTTCTTCAAAAATTTTTATAGCGGTTATGTTAAAATTTGAATATAAAAGTTGGAAAAGATTATGTTTATGTTAAAAGAGATATTTTTTTTCTGGTCCATTTATATAACGCAAGTACTTCAAAATTTTTTGTCTTCTCCTTCTTCCTGAATATTTTGGTTCTAGTTTTCGTCTTTTTTCGTTAAACTCCTCGTTCTTTGAGGTTTAGTTTCAAGTGTCATTATTCCCACCAGTAATGGACATTTATACAGCCAATCCTCCCATAAGTCCGATATTGACCCTTTAACACCCTCTGACATTCATCTGTTGGTACGTTTCTCAAATTTTTTTGAGTGGCATAAAATTGAGTAAAAATTTAGCGCTCAGAGGTTTGGTAATAAAGCGGTTTATTTAAATGCTTTGATAAATACTTATTTAAGTTGTGTAGTTAGGCTCCTTAAATAAAAAAAATAAATTTTAAAATTAAACAAAAACAATTCTAATCCATGAAGTATTTACATTTTTGATTTACTTCCAAAAATGAATAAAGAAGTAATAACTTCGAGCCTCCTTCTTCAACCTCTAAACGTTATCAGATGACAGTAAACCTTTATATTTATCTTTTATGAAAAGGGAAATTTGTTAAACTTTCAGAATATTTGATGCAACACTTGTATAAGTCAAGCCCTAATGTACACTAAAACTGCAAAAGTATCGATATTCGGCTTACTCGATATTTTCGATATTTAAGAGGAAGGGTATCGATATGTCGCGATATATATCGATTTTTTTTATATTGAAAAGCGCTTACTCAATTTAAACGCAATATCAGGTATATATCAGACATTTATGTAAATACAATATGTACATATATATATATATATGTAATATTGTCTTCATAACTTCGAAACAATCATAAAACACATTCTGCAAAGTTGTCCGCGATGCTAGCTTATAACGGGGGTATATACAAAGTTACGACACGCTTTGTCATCCATTATGGGAAAAGGTCGAACGTCTGCGGTAGCTAAACCCTAGTCGGGTGCTGTCAAAAGCCTTTTTACGTAATGATGGATCTTCATGTTTTTTTCATATAAAAATCAAACTGAATCTATATTTGCAGTTGTATGCTATCTTTCTAGATGGTGAAACAAATTGGACGTATTACCACTAGTTTTATAACATTTTTTGCAATAGTATTACTGATTTTGTCAAAATATATCCAAATGCTTGACTTTGTACTTCATAGCTTTTTGGCAACACAATTTTCGTCTTCCAACTCAATGATGTCTTCTGTTGCGTGTATATCTTCATATACGAATACATGTATATATAATATTGTAACGAATTTGCTGCAAATCCTCTTATTTGCAATCCTCTGCTAAGTTCGAATCACTAAACTGTTGAATAAACAACTCCAATATTGAACAATGGAAAAATGGCCTTTATTAAAGTTCTTCACAATAACACTTATACTTTGCTACTCGCTGGCTTAATAACCAAACTGATTGATAACTCAAATGAAACTCTACTATTGGCCGCCAGATCGCGTGCTTAATCAAACTGATTGATAGCTCAACTCAAACTGAATTACAGCGCCTCTTCATCTGTTGCCTTTTATACCCTTTGGCCTTTGGTTTCCTCGTTCGCATTTTTCCAGAATGTACTAGCATTGTCCATGAGCTCTCAAACTTCTCAGCTATAACTAAAATTGCACAATTTTATACATCTTTTAGGCGCTTCCAGAATCTACTAGTCCAGTAGCTCTCAAACTTCTCAGATATATGCATGTGTTTGCGCATTGACTCTCCGCTGCTCGTATTCGTACATGGTACATATGTGTAGACGCAATTATTTATTCGTGTATGTAGATAGATAAAGATTGAATTATTGATGTGAATGTTTGTAGTTTACAGTCTCTCGCGCGCACATAGGCGTATAAGTAAATGCATCTGTGTGTTACATCTCTCTGGGCTGCCTTATATATGTGTATACTTGATTTTATTATTAAGGTAAATACTGCTTGGCATGGCCTTAGCATCGCCTTAGTGATGGGATAACTTAGTGATGCTAATATCCGTGACACTGCCCTCCACCTAAGTCTGATCTTTCCGATCAGACAAATCTCTCGATCTAAACGTTGCCAGACTTTCCAAATGGACCACTTTCATTTTGGTTCGTGGTGTACCGATGGTTTGTATGCGGTACACTACATCGTTGATCCGTTTTACAACTTTGTATGGGCCTTCCCAATTACACTGCAATTTCGGGGACAAACCTTTTTTACGTTGTGGGTTGTATAACAGCACCAAATCTCCTTCCTGAAAACCTTCTGAATTAATTGCTTTATCATATCTGGCTTTCATCTTGTCACTCATAATCTTTGTTCGTTGCCTTATCAGATCATGTATTTCTCTTAGCTCTTCTTCCAAATCACTAGTGGATTTCCTGACATTTCTCTCCGCATTGGCATCTATCCCAAACTTCAAATCAGCTGGCAGTCTAAGGTCATTGCCAAAAATTACTTTTGCAGGGGTTTGGCCCGTTGTCTCATGCACTGCTGATCGGTAAGCCATCAAAAATAATGGTATGCGGGTATCCCATTCTTTATGGCACTTGTCTACTACTTTCCTTAAGTGCTCCTCCAATGTTCTATTGAATCGTTCTACCATACCATCGGATTGAGGATGCAATGCAGTTGTCCGTGTTTTTCGAATGCCCAATGACTTACACATTTCCTGGAACACAACTGATTCGAAATTCCTGCCTTGGTCAGAATGTAACTCCATTGGTACACCATACCTTGCAACCCATTCGTGTTTAACCACTTCTGCTACTGTTTCTGCTTCTTGGTTTGGGATTGGGTATACCTCTGGCCATTTACTGAAATAATCCATAACCACCAGTACGTATTTGTTTCCGCGGTTGCTAGTAGGAAATGGACCTGCGACATCCATGTCGATCCTTTCAAATGGCGCACCTGAGTTATATTGCTTCATCTGGCCATGACTTCGTGTTCTGTGCCCTTTCGCTCTGCTGCAAACCTCGCAGTTCGCAATCCACTCAGTGACCGACTGACGGCAACCAACCCAATAGAATCTCTGTTTAATCTTCTCGAGCGTCTTCGTGATTCCAAGATGACCTCCGATTGGACCATTATGCAACTCGCTGAGCACGTCAGGAATCCTCTTTCTGGGAACAACTATCAGTTTATTCTTGTATTTACTATCCTCACTCTCCCATACTCGATGAAGGCAACCGGATATCAATTCTAAACTTTTCCACTGTGCCCAAAATGACTTCGCAATGGGACTCTCTGCTGACATCTCTTCTCTGTTTGGTCTTTCATTTCGTTCGAGTCCTTGCATAACACGTGACAGATCTGCATCTTCTAGCTGGCACTTTCTTAGCTGTTCCTTGTCCCATTCATCTGTACATGTTATATTCATTAGCCGGACATCTATAATGTCTTCTTTAGCCTCGGCTTTTTAACAGTGCTTGCATTCCAAACTACATGGTCTTCGTGACATTGCATCAGCATTTCCATGGGTACTACCTTTTCGATGCTCAATGGAAAAGTCGTAGCTTTGTAGTCGCTCGATCCACCGTGCCAATTGTCCTTCCGGATTACGGAACTGCAGAAGCCATTTCAACGCTGCGTGATCTGTCCTGACACGGAATCGCTGGCCGTAGAGATATTTGTGAAAATGTTTAATGCACTCTACCAATGCCAACAGCTCTCTCCGCGTAACACAGTAGTTCCTCTCTGGTTTTCCAATCGAACGGCTGTAATATGCAACTACCTTCTCCTGTCCATCGACCAGTTGTGATAAAACGCCTCATATAGCATATCCACTCGCATCTGTATCTAGAATAAATGTTGCTCCTGGAATCGGATATGCTAACATTGGGGCAGTGCATAAACGCTCCTTCAATGTTTGGAAAGCCACTTCTTGCTCCTTCTTCCATTCAAAAGCTTTGTTTTTTCTTGTAAGCTCATGGAGGCTATTATGGGCTACGCTGGAAAAATTTGGTACAAATCGGTGGTAATATGTGCACAGCCCAAGAAAACTTCTCAATTCATGTAGGTTCTGTGGTATTGGCCAATCCTTTACAGCCTCTATCTTTTCGTTCGTAGCGCAGATGCCCTCTGTCGTTACCTTGTGACCCAAATAATTTACTTCCTTTTTAAACAGCTAACACTTTTTGGGACTTAACTTCAGACCAGCGCCAGCTATTCTCTGGAAACTTCCTCCAAGTTCTTAAGATGTTCATCAAAATTCTTGCCCAATACGATGATGTCGTCCAGGCACACCAAGCATATTTTCCAATGTAGTCCTTTCAGTACCTGGTCCATGAGTCTCTCAAAAGTAGCTGGTGCATTACAAAGTACAAAAGGCATCACTGTAAATTGCCAAAGACCATCACACACACTGAAGGCTGTTTTCTTTTTATCTTCCTCCTTCACTTCAACTTGCCAGTAGCCGATTTTCAAGTCCAGTGTGGAAAACCATTTCGTACCAGATAGCGAGTCCAGAGTGTCGTCAATTCTTGGCAATGGGTAGCTATCCTTTTTCGTTACGTCATTCAACTTCCGGTAGTCCACGCAAAACCTCATTTTTCCATCCTTGTTTTTTACAAGTACTACCGGTGAGCTCCATGGACTAGCTGATGGTTCGATGACGAAGTTGTCGCTTATTTCTTGAATGATTTGACTCACAACTTCCCGCTTCGCCAGTGGAACACTACGTGGAGCTTGACGGATCGGCCTCGTATCTCCAGTGTCAATTTGATGTTTCACAACGTTGGTGCGGCCTGGTTTAGAATCATCCTGGTCAAATATGTTCGCGTACTTTAGGAGCAGTTGTTTTGCCTTACTCTGATATGCTTCCTCTAGCCCCTGCGTCCACACCGTGATGTCATTTGAAAGATCAGTATTACTAGCTGAAACGTGTTCCTGGAGCTGTTCACAGTTAATAACTTCTTCAGCCTCTTGGCATCTTCCTTTAGTCAGTTTGAGTGGTGACTTGAACTCATTGAGTACTCTTACCGGAATACGTCCATCTTGTTTTGTCATAGCCAGGGGTTTTCCTACAAGTATGTTTAGTGCTGATTTGGTTGCTGCTTCAACAACCCGCAATTTGTTTGTCCCACAATCTCCATCAACCTTTGCCCAGATGACTGCTTCGGATTTTGGTGGTATTTGCTGATTCTCTTCCACCAGCACTCGTTTACTGCTGTAGCCTCTCTCGTAACCGAAATTAAGTGGTACATACATGTTTTTATATCGCATCGTCTTGCTTTGCATGTCGATCTTGATGCCCTGGTCGACTAAGAAGTCCACTCCAATTATGATTTCATCAACAATTTCTGCCACTATAAAATTGTGTACTACCGTGACGTTCCCAATTGCGACTTCACATTCTATTTCGCCAATTACCTGGGTGTCCTCTCCCGTGGCTGTACGTAATCTTGCTCCAAGCAATGGTCTTATCTTTTTGTTGACTAACTCCGCTCGAATGATGGAATGAGATGCACCCGTATCTAAAGTCAGTAAACGTTCCTTTCCGTCCACATGTCCTCCAACAGTAAGATTGCTCGATCTTCTTCCAATCTGCGAGATAGAGATTATGGGGCATGCAATTGCGGGAGCCAGCTGTCGCCCCTTGCGGCTGACTCGATTTAGTTTAACGATTGAGTGGTCTTGGAGATTTGCTCATCACCTTCTGCTCTGCGTTTACGACCACCCACATTGTTGGAGCTATTGGGACCGCTGCTGCAATGTCGTGCAATATGACCTGGGTTGCCGCACTTGAAACATTTAATAACTCCGGCATTTTTCTGTTGTGATCCCTTCAGTGGTTCCAAAATTGTGTCTACCCAATCTGGTCTTTCCACTTCCACACGATGAGCTTTGTATGCTGGTTTACTCAATAGTGAGGCCGTTTCCTGAGTCAATGCATGTGATACCGTTTCAGCAAATGTCAGCTTTGGGTTTGCGTATGTAGCTCGCTTCGTTTCCACGTCCCGTATGCCATTTATGAAACTCTGGATTTTTACCCTTTCAGTGTATTCCACGAGTGCGTCTGCATTTGCAAGATGAGCCAATCTTTCAATATCTGAAGCAAACTCCTGCAATGTCTCATTTGCTTTTTGGTAGCGGTTTTGCAACTCAATTTGGAATATCTGTTTTCTATGCTCGCTTCCATAACGTCGTTCTACAGCAGCCATCAATGCTTCATAATTGTTCCGCTCTCCTTCGGGAATCGTCTGTAGGATTTCCGCTGCTGGCCCCTTCAATGCCACGAACAGTGCAGCAACTTTATCTTCCGCATTCCAGTTGTTCACTGCTGCGGTCTTCTCAAACTGTAGCTTGAAGACCTGGAAAGGAACAGAACCGTCAAAAGATGGAGTTTTTACCTTCGTATTGCTTGCTGAAACAACTGGGCGAATTAGTTGCAACTCCTGTATACGACCTCTCAATGTTTCAATCTCGGCATCGATTTTGTTCTCAAGTTGCAAAATTTTTGTGTCTTGCGCCTCCATCTTCGAAGAAATACGTCCTTCTTGCTCTTCCAGTTGTGCAGAGATCTGCGCTGATATTTGTGCCGACATTTCGGACATTCGTGCCTCTTGTGCTTCAATCTTCAATGTTATACGGTTCTCCTGCGATTCCAGTTGAGATGCAATACATGTCTCCTGTGATTCCATCTGTGATGACATATACGTTTTCTGTTCTTCCAGTTGAGTTTCCATCTTGGATGTTATACGTGTCTCCTGCGATTCCAGCTGAGATGACATGTTGGTGGATATTTGCGATGACATTTCTGTTATATGTGCCTCTTGCGCTTCCAGTTGGGATTGCAATTGCGACGACATTGATGCTACTGTCGATGTTTGTGCAGATATTGCAGCCAATATCATGTTCAAGTCTGTGCTGGTAACAGTCTGCGATGTTTCGTTTTTCTCTTCAATTTTTGTTGTTGTTTCGTCCCCATCAGGATAAAAGACAAACTCGTCCACATCAATTCCTTGCGACTCCATTACCTCTCGTAGCCGTGCTTGAAGTTCGATCTTATTGCCGGTTGTATTTAATCCACGGTTCTCCAACTCCTTTTTCAGTTGCTGGATCTTCAATTCACTGAACTTTGCCATGTCCAAGTTGTATTCCCAATCTTCGGAATTTATTCAACAATTCCTCTTCTGACACCAATTGTAACGAATTTGCTGCAAATCCTCTTATTTGCAATCCTCTGCTAAGTTCGAATCACTAAACTGTTGAATAAATAACTCCAATATTGAACAATGGAAAAATGGCCTTTATTAAAGTACTTCACAATAACACTTATACTTTGCTACTCGCTGGCTTAATAACCAAACTGATTGATAACTCAAATGAAACTCTACTATTGGCCGCCAGATCGCGTGCTTAATTAAACTGATTGATAGCTCAACTCAAACTGAATTACAGCGCCTCTTCATCTGTTGCCTTTTATACCCTTTGACCTTTGGTTTCCTCGTTCGCATTTTTCCAGAATGTACTAGCATTGTCCATGAGCTCTCAAACTTCTCAGCTATAACTAAAATTGCACAATTTTATACATCTTTTAGGCGCTTCCAGAATCTACTAGGCCAGTAGCTCTCAAACTTCTCAGATATATGCATGTGTTTGCGCATTGACTCTCCGCTGCTCGTATTCGTACAAGGTACATATGTGTAGACGCAATTATTTATTCGTTTATGTAGATACATAAAGATTGAATTATTGATCGGAATGTTTGTAGTTTACAGTCTCTCGCGCGCACATAGGCGTATAAGTAAATGCATCTGTGTGTGACATCTCTCTGGGCTGCCTTATATATGTGTATACTTGATTTGATTATTAACGTAAATACTGCTTGGCATGGCTTTAGCATCGCCTTAGTGATGGGATAACTTAGTGATGCTAATATCAGTGACAATATGAAAAAAATAACGTACCTTCACATTGAACTTTTGTAAAAATTTTTCAATATTCAGAGCCACCAACTTGTAAGTAAGTAAGTAAGTAAACACAAATCTGACATAATGTACACTCAGGGAAGAAATCGTTCTAAAACGAACGAAACCAGTTCAAAGTTAAGAACATTCGTTGACAAAGGTATGTTAAGTACGTTTTTTCTTAACTCGTGACCGATGGACTTGTTTTAAGAACGGTTTTTCCAAGCACACCGTTCGCATTTTATGACCAGTTTGGTATTGATGTGTGAACTTTCTGTGCTCAATTCAAGCACTACTTGGGCTTGATTTAACAGTTTTCGTTCTCACGCTTCGAGAACGATTTGTGGTCGATTTAACATTTTTCGGTCTCAATTCAAGAACGGTTTCTGCTTGATCTTTGGTCGGATGAAGGTAATTTTTTTTGATTATTACCCATTTATTTATTTATTTTTTTATTCATAATAATTTTTTTGTCATTAATAAAAAATATTAATAACATAAAAAATTATTATTAAAATTCCAAAAGATTTGAAAAAAGCATAATATGCATTTTTTCATAAATTTCTCTTATTGAGAAATCCTTCTTATTTGATGATGCAATCTGAATATATATTTAAAACATTTCATAACCAGTTTGAGAATTACCTGTGTATATGTGAATGGAATTGAACGAAAAACAAGAGTTAAGAAAATGGTGCCCCCCATAAATTCAGAAAACAGAAATTCAGAAACACACTTTTTCAGAAAACTTTAGTCAGAACCCTTTTTTCAGAAAGACAAAATTCTGAAGTTAAAACTCAGAAGTCAAATTTCAGAAATCATTATTCAGAAGTGAAGTTTCAGAAGTCAAAATTAAGAAGTCAAATTTCAGAAGCCAAATTTCAGAAGTCAAAATTCAGAAGTCAATATTCAGAAAGTAATCAGAAAACAGAAAAAACTTAAAATTTTTCTCAAAATTCAGAAACGTTTATTTATTTGGAAGGTATTATGTATAAAGAAAAAGTAGTACAATCTAAAATTCTAAATTGTGTGCAATGGCAAGCATGTAATTAATTAAATCATTTTCGCGTTCATCTTTTTCAAATGAATTTTCAATACTAAACAAACGCTGATAGAAGTCTTTGTATTTTTTCTTGCGTTTTCGATATGGCTCACCTCCAGCTGAAAATTGCTGTAGTTTTGTTTCTGTTATTGCCTGTTCGTTTTTTATTTTATTTATGAAATTAAATATGTTAGGGTGTGTCCCAAATGCATTTCGAATGGCGTTGTGCCACCCTTCGATAGAATTATTTGTTTGGGCTTCAATCAAACGACTTCTTCTGACGTTGCTGTGTTCCAGGAAGTGGCAATCCAATATAAGTTACCTCGAAATAATTTAATAAGTTTTGTATTTCGGAATTGTATTCCTTTTCTTCGTTATCCACATAAAATTCCAGTTCAGATATCAATCCGAATGCATCGATCACCATTTCATCTGGAACAAATGCAAGTGCTAATAAATATTTCAAATTCATTATAACTCTTTTGCAGCCCTAATGATTGGATATGTCTCCAAATGTTTTTGGAAAATTGGAAAAAACATCTATGAATTAATGCTTCGGGAAACGAGTTTTTTACTGAATTAATTGCCGCCTTCTCGAAATCCAACATCACATATTTAGGTTAAAATGAGTTTCTTTGTTCTAATAAAGTCTTCATTGTGATATTATATGTTTCTTGTTTTTTGTTACATACTAGTACATATACCAAGGGAACTATTAAACCATTTAAACCTCCTGCAAATAATAGAATTTCAATAGAATCGAGAACTGTATTCAAATACATACAATGTATGAAATTTTGCGCAAAATTTAATGTTTTTTTGCTGTCTGATTACTTTCTGAATTTTAACTTCTGAAATTTGACTTCTGAATTTTTTTTTCAGCCATCTCGTTATTTTCCAAATTTTAAGTTATAAACGCCTTTCTGCCTTCTGATTACTTAAATGTTTGGTTTTTCAGTTTTGATATATTTTAAGTATAAACTACTAATCCATTTTTAATGTATGATCGCTGACTTTATTTTTTATCATCACTTTTTCGTGTTATTGTAAATTTTCTTAGATGGATTTGAATATACATTCGATAGGTTGTATAATGAAACGGACTATTTTTTCTGTAGAAAGTAAGAACTTAATTCTAATTCACCAAATTGGAAGTTTTTTCACTTTCGTGAATATTTTTTAGTAAAAAAAGTGAATCGAATTGTGGTGCCAAATTAATTCGATATAACAACGTGGAACTAGGTGAAAATAATGACAACATGCGGATAACAGGCATACATTTACATGCACCAGATGCTATGAAAGTGGAATGTTATCGATATGGCTCACCTCCAGCTGAAAATTGCTGTTGTTTTGTTTCTGTTATTGCCTGTTCGTTTTTTATTTTATTTATGAAATTAAATATGTTAGGGTGTGTCCCAAATGCATTTCGAATGGCGTTGTGTCACCCTTCGATAGAATTATTTGTTTGGGCTTCAATCAAACGACATCTTCTGACGTTGCTGTGTTCCAGGAAGTGGCAATCCAATATAAGTTACCTCGAAATAATTTAATAAGTTTTGTATTTCGGAATTGTATTCCTTTTCTTCGTTATCCACATAAAATTCCAGTTCAGATATCAATCCGAATGCATCGATCACCATTTCCTCTGCGCAAAATTTAATGTTTTTTTGCTGTCTGATTACTTTCTGAATTTTAACTTCTGAAATTTGACTTCTGAATATTGACTTCTGAATTTTGACTTCTGAAATTTCACTTCTGAAATTTGACTTCTGAAAATTGACTTCTGCAATTTTGATTTCTGAATTTTTGTTTCTGAGTTTTGACTTCTGAATTTTTGCTTTCTGAAAAAAGACTTCTGACTAATGTTTTCTGAAAAAATGTGGTTCTGAACCAAAAAAAATAGAATATAAAAAATTGTTTTAAAACTTCAGAGTTTGATGGTGATCGAACCCGTGCCACACGATCGCAAGCGCAACATCATAGCCACTCGGCCACTACAACTGCTTAGTGGCTTGTGCCAAATGTTGTATTTAACATTGTAGTGCACATGAATTATACCGTTTCTTTTCACTCGAACTTAATTTAAGAACATTGTTCTCATTAATAGAACATTTGTTCTCTTTTCAAGAAAATTGTTGTCAGTTCAAGAACAAGTTTGTTGGTTTGAGAACAGGTCGTTCGTTTTTCAAGAACAAAAGAGTAAGAACATGAAAAGCTTGAATTGAGTCCGGTGGTGCTAGATTTTAGAACGGCGTATTTCTCAGAGTGTATGTAATTTTATTTATTCATGTTTTATTTGTCTTACCAAATTTTTAGACGCTGGTAATTCTGCCGCTAGAAGATGGAATAAGAAATGGGAAAAGTACTCGATATTTAGAAAAAACATCGATAATCGCACCATGAACCTAGTATTCTATGTATCGATATTTATATCGATACTTTTGCAGCTCTAATGTAATAGTGTATTTACAGTGGCGGCCACATTAATAAAAACGTTTTATTTTTAGACAGACAATATTCACAACTGCTTTTATGTCCAACTGTTTTGGCCGCCGTGGTGCGGTGGTAGCGTGCTCCGTCCATACCGAAGATCCTGGGTTAACGCCCCGGGCAAAGCAACATCAAAATTTAAGAAACAAGTTTTTTCAATTAAAAGAAAAATGTTTCTAATTGGGCACCCCTCGGAAGTGATTTGGCAAGCACTCCGAGTGTATTTCTGTCATGAAAAGCTTTTCAGTGAAAGCACATCTGCTTTGCAGACTCCGTTCGGAGTCATCGTAAAACATGTAGGCCCCGTCCCGACAAGTTAAAGCAAAAATTGAAAGGAGTACGACGAAGAGAAGTTCGGCCTAAAATCTCTTCGGATGTTATCGCGCCTTACATTTATTTATTTTTTTGTTGTTAATTTTCAATTAAAATACTTTCTTTCCAATTTCCTTAGAATTCAAATTCAATACTATAAGCAAAGTTCAGAGCAATTCGACAAACGCCACAAATTTGACATACATTTTTTTTAACTTTTTAGAGCTTTTTCGAGTAAGCGGTTTTGTAACTAATTTAATTCGACCTTAACGATGTGCAAGTTATAAAATGCTTTCAAATACTGTTTAATTTTGAGAATTTTTTGTAAAGCTTGCCCCTGGTTTTTTGCCATATAAAAGCCAATTTCGTTCATCCACTGCATGAAGAAATATAAGCAACACCCTCGACAAAAAAAAAATCTCAAAATTAAAAAGCAATCGATAGCGTTTTGAAGTTTCCACATCGTTAAGAATAAACTGAATGAGCTACAAAACTTTGTACTCGAAAGGATTCTAAAAACTCCTAATAGAAACTGGAAAATTTTGATGTAAAATTTTTGGGGTTCATTCAATTGCTGTAAGTTTTGTTTTAAGTGTTGAAATCGGAAATAGAAATTTACGTTTTGATTGAAAATCTACAAAACAGTTAAATATAAATGCAGTTGTAAATACTAGTTATAAAAGGGTTCTATGTACGTGGCCACCACTGTATGTATACATGTTTCAGTACTTGAAGAATTTGAAAAATAAATAGTTTTTAATTCCTTCAAGTGCGCATGCTCGAATTGTTGTTTAAATGACTTTGTTGTTTATAGAAATAAAGAATCTCATCATTGGTCACAAGAAAAAATGGTTCGCAAGTGTCATATGTTTACTTTTTATTCTCACACTCGTTTTCACCAGACCCAAACCTCTGCTGGAGCGCTTCACAGTTCACTGATAAGTGCAAATCAGCGCCTTTGATAATGTTATCCCTTTTTATTATCCAACATTTATTTTAATTGTGAGCTTACGAAATTATGGGAAATGTCAGCCATAATAATAACATTTGCTTCTGCAATTTTATGTAAGTGCATATAAGTTAACACCACACACATTCAAACTTCACAAACATTCACATAGTGGGTTGCCTGCATTCTCTAAGTCACATCGCAGCACACGAGAATGCGATAAACGCTGACTAAGCATATTCACATCATGGGAACATTACTGGTGATATGATATCAACAACATAAGCCACCTGCATTCTTCACTCCAGTTACAAAAGCGCATGCATATGAAATAAATGCTGATGCCTCACTACCGCTCCGTGGGAACATAGTTCGCACTGCCAGTACTGCGCATACCTTAGCTTCATATTTCTATACGAGCATCCAACAAACGTCAACCGCGCGTCACCAGCGGATGGGAACATTGGCAGTGATACGATACCACTGCAACATATGAAAATACCAACAACAATGCGACGCCGCTGCAATTGGGTCGTCGCTAAGAATTAATAAAAAGCCATACTAATATAGTTTTAAGTTCAGTTGAAGTTCAGTTGTATTTCAGTTGTATCTTGCTCATGTAAAAGTAATAAAGTGAAAAACACCGGCATAAGCCGCAAAAAAAATAATTTTTTTTAAGTTTTAAACCCACAACGGGTTAACTGGCGCCCAACGGCCCAGTCGCGAGTTAAAAGGCCCTAAAGTAGTGCCCCGCGAATTTAATGCTCCAAAAGGCCCTAAAGCAGTGCCTCGCAAACAGATTCGCGGAAAACTCATCGCGACAACGGGAATCCACAAGTGAATAGCTTCAGTAGAAGAAAGTCACGCACCCACGCAGAGTGCGCATCGAGGGAACCAGAGTAGCAGAGAATTTCTATAACTATCGAGAAAAGATGCAAAAAGGACCAAAAACCCTCTACGCCGTGGGACTAATGTAAGAAATAATTAAATTAGAGTAATATATAGTTAACCAATAAAGATAGAACTAAGTTAAGTGAAGTGAAAGTGAAAGTGAACTGCTATCGTTAAACAATTTTTGTTTTTACTAACTTGCGAGGTCGGTAAGCGAATGAGAAAAATGGCTCAGAATAATATACTTAGGCCTCCACTCCTAAATACAGGAGCAACAGCTGCCTCAACAGCACCTGCAAACCTTTCCCCTCCCCAAGTCGTAACAACGACCGAGGAATTTAGGGAAGTTGTAAGAAGCACCCTAGCCGAAATCCTTCAGACCGACGCTTCAGTCCTGACCAGAATCAGTGCTCAACCCCCTTTGCTAACTGATCAGACAATTGACGAGAGGTTCAGAAATAGCATTTCCGACATGGACAAAATCCCTGACGTCGTCCGTTCCCTAAGAGAGTTCAGCGGAAACCCTACTGAGTTCAGTAGTTGGAAGAAGAGCGTAGAAAGAGTACTAAAAATTTACGAACCCAGTGTAGGTACTCCAAGGTATTTTGGTATCCTGAACATTATCAGAAACAAAATTATCGGTGGTGCAGATGCCGCGCTCGAAGCATACAACACCCCGCTCAATTGGAAGGCAATTTCGCGTTGTCTTACAACGCACTACGCCGACAAGAGGGATCTCAGCACCCTCGAGTACCAAATGACCTGTCTCATCCAAGGACGGAAGTCGGTACAGGAGTTTTACGCAGAAGTTTACAAGCACCTATCTCTCATCCTCAATAAAATTTCCTGTATGGAAATTAACGACGAAGCAATGCGTGTACTCACCAATACATATCGCGATAAAGCACTAGATACCTTCGTAAGAGGATTATCAGGTGACCTCTCCAGGCTTCTCGGCATGAAAGAACCTGCAGACTTACCCGAAGCATTACATTTATGCACTAAATTAGAAAACCAAAACTTTAGGTCCATACATGCTAACAACCAATATAGCTTTCCGAAGATACTGAGTTCACCTTCAACCCCATTCGACACCCACCAAAAACCTTCTATTCCCGCAAGGAAGTTCCAACACGGAAATCATCCCTTCTACCCACAGCTCGCCCACATGCCTCAACCAACCCCTCCAATGATAAAGTTCCCCCCACAGTTCCAGCATACCTCATATCAACAACCCATATACCAACAACACATATACCGACAGCCCTATCCTCAGTACTACTATGGGCAAGGTGTACCTCCTGGTAGACCTCTTAACAATAAACCACCTCCAAGACCAACTCAGCCAAAGCCGCCGGTACCAATGGAAGTAGACCAGTCGCTGAAAACGAGGAATGTTAACTACATCAACAGACCTAACGACAACAATGCTACGTCGAAACAACCACCGCCCACGCAATCCCATCAACATATTAGGAATTTCCCAAACAAAGTTCAACGTGTAAACCATATTTCCCCAACCCCCGATTCCACCACAACCGACTCCGGCCAATACGAAGGCGACACCAACACATACGATCCGGAGAGCGAGGAACAATCATGGCAGGACTACTACAACACTTACGAACAACAGGAGCACCAGTATCGCCAAGACGACGCAAACGAATACGTGGACGTTCATTTTTTAGATTAACTCCCTCATCGCTTCCTTACTTTGAATGTAAAACAAGCGATGGCAGAATACTTAAATTCCTTATCGACACTGGTTCAAACAAAAATTACATTCAGCCCGCGTTAGTTACAAACCCTAAACCAAATGACAGCGTGTTCTTTGCAAACTCCGTAGGCGGAAAAATAAGGGTATCACATCATACCGAACTTAACCTTTTTGGCCTTAGAGATAAAAAGCTAAAGTTCTTTATCCTACCAACCCTGAAATCCTTTCACGCCATAATTGGCAACGACAGCTTAAAACAACTCAAAGCTGTTATTTACACCTCTAACGACTACATGCTTATAGAAAACAAAATAAAAGTCCCCATTAAGCAACAAATTTCTAAGTCAGTGAACAACATAGAAATAAAAACTGAACATATGAATCCAGAACAAAAAGTCATTATCGGGAATTTAGTGCAACAGTTCCCCACATTATTCGCCGAACCCGATAAAAAACTAACATACACCACTAGAATCGTCGGCGAAATCCGTACAACAAACGACTCTCCAATTTACACCAAATATTACCCTTATCCAATGTCTCTAAAAAATGAGGTTGAAAAACAGGTCAATAAACTTGTCGAAGATGGGATTATACGACCATCTCACTCCCCCTATAATTCCCCCGTTTGGATCGTTAACAAGAAACCAGACTCTGCAGGAAATAAACAATACAGGCTAGTAATTGACTACAGGAAGCTCAACTCGGTTACTATTGCAGACAGGTACCCCATCCCCGAAATAAACGAAGTACTAGCGCAACTAGGACGTAATAGGTTCTTTTCCGTCATCGATCTGAAAAGCGGATTCCACCAAATACCCCTGAAAGAATCAGATATCGAAAAAACCGCATTTTCCATAAACAATGCAAAATATGAATTTACTAGACTCCCTTTCGGACTGAAAAACGCACCATCAATTTTCCAACGCACCCTCGACGATATACTACGGCAACATATAGGGAAGTTGTGTTACGTCTACATAGACGATATCATAATTTTCAGCAAGACAGAACAAGACCATGCTAAATCCTTACAAATAATTTTCGATACACTAGAGCAAGCCAATATGAAAATCCAGCTAGACAAATGCAAATTCTTCGCGCAGGAAGTAGAATTTTTAGGATTCATAGTCACTGCAGACGGCATTAGAGCAAATCCATTAAAGATTGAAGCAATAGAAAAGGTACCTATACCAAAAACACTAAAGGACCTCAGATCTTTCCTAGGAATGTCTGGGTTTTACAGACGTTTCATTAGGGACTACGCCAAAATAGCAAAACCTCTTACTCTCATCTTAAGAGGGGAGGAAGGACGAACGAGTAAACATTTATCCGCAAAAACAGCAATAACCATGAACAGCGAAGCAATAGACGCCTTCAATAAAATAAAAAGGACGCTTACGTCCAACGACGTGATGTTACAATACCCCAATTTTGGTAAAGAATTCCATCTAACTACCGACGCCTCCAATTACGCAATAGGAGCAGTGCTTGAACAAGATAATAAACCAATTCTATTCATATCTAGAACCCTATCAAAGGCCGAGGAAAACTACGCAACAAATGAGAAGGAAATGTTAGCCATCATTTGGGCCCTCAAATCTTTGAGAAGCTATCTTTACGGCCCTGCCGTAGTCAAAATCTTCACAGACCACCAACCTCTTACATATGCCCTCAGCAACAAGAACAACAATAGCAAACTGAAGAGATGGAAAGCCATCTTGGAGGAGTACAACTATGAGATCAAATACAAGCCCGGCCACACAAACGTCGTAGCGGACGCACTTTCTAGACCACCACAAGAAATAAATTCATTGACACCCACCCAACACAGCGACGAAAGTTCAGGTCAAACCCTTATTCCCTACACCGATGCACCCATCAATGCATTCAAGAACCAAATTTTTATTTCAGTAGGAGAAATTCCTTCATACCAATTTAAGATAATTTTCCCCACCTACCACCGTCATATCATAATCGAAAGAGATTTTACGGAGGAAACTCTCACCACCCTACTTAAACGATACTTAAATCCTTCAACAACAAACTGCATAAGAACCGAAGATAGCATTCTGGGCAAAATCCAAACAATATACCAAACTCATTTTAGCAGATACAGAGTACTCTATACCCGCAAATTCATAAAGGATATCTTGAACGAAGCGGAACAAGAAACAGAAATCATAAAGGAGCATAATAGAGCTCATCGAAATGCAATAGAAAATAAAAAACAGCTTTTAGATAAATGCTATTTCCCGCAAATGACTGCTAAAATAAAAAGAATCACAAAACAATGCAAAATATGCAATGAAAATAAGTACGAAAGACATCTGACTCCCCCAATCATACAAGCAACCCCAATTCCCAATTACCCAGGACACATTGTCCATATCGATATATATCACACAAACAATAAGGTTATCCTCACAGCCATCGACAAATTCTCTAAATACGCCCAAGCGAAAGTACTTACATCAAGGGCGACAGAGGATATAAAACAACCCCTTCAAGAATTGCTAACCTCTTTTGGTATCCCAGAAAAAATCGTTATTGATAACGAAAAATCCTTAAACTCTGTAACCATAACCTTTATGCTCGAAAACCAATACGGAATAGAGATTTACAAGACACCCCCTTACACCAGTACTGTCAACGGTCAGGTTGAACGCTTCCATTCCACCCTTTCAGAAATAATGCGATGCGTGAAAAGTGAAAGGACGCACGATAGCTTCGAAGATCTACTTAACAGATCACTCTGCAAGTACAATTATTCCATCCATTCGACAATTAAGAGAAAACCAATAGAAGTATTTTTCGGAAGGACTGTAAGTACCGACCCCGAACAATTGGAAAACCACAGGCAAGAAAACATAAAAAACTTAGCTGAAAAACAAATAAAAGATTTAGAATTCCACAATAAAAAAAGATCAATCTTCAAAATTTACAGTCCCAATGACATCATCTATGTCAGAATAAACAAAAGAGTAGGCAATAAGCTTACACCCAGGTACAGGAAGGAGGTCGTCAGAGAAGACAGGAACTCCACAGTCATAACCCAATCAGGGAAGACGGTGCACAAAGGGCTGATAAGGAGCTGATAAAAATATAACAAAAAAAAAAATAAAAAAAATTTTTTTTTAAAGAAGAAAAATCACTTTTTCTCATTTCTTATCTTACCTCCATGTAACGAATTTTCCATCGATTAACACGCCATAGGCGAACGATTTAACAAATAAATTTCACAAAACTTCGAATAGAGTAAGGAAATTTCATAAAATGGTCGTATCCCCAAAATTTTTATTTTTTTTTCTCTCCAGTCTACTCGCCTGCACTACCCAGGGAGAAGTCCAAATTCACGACTATTCCTCATCCCACCTAATAACCATCGATAATGGTTTCTCAAAAATCAAGGATGGCACCCTTAACTTTATCCACATCATTGATACCGCAGTCTACCGTCAAGTTCTGCAAAACATTACTGAGATGATAGACAAAGTTTTAACCACCGAAAATCCTATTTATCCCACCTTGCAACACGAGGCCCAACAAGCTATTGAAATGTTGGAAATCGTAGAGCCTCCTCATAGTCCCAGACAAAGAAGATCCCTAGATATCCTTGGCACTGCCTGGAAATACCTGGCAGGAAACCCAGATCATGACGACCTAATTATGATAAATGGTAATTTAGAAAAACTAATTAACAATAATAATAAGCAATATTATATAAACAATGCTTTTAAGCAGCAGATAAATAATCTAACGAAAATCACTAACGATATATTAAGTACCTTTCAGAACGAAGAGGTAATCGTAAACGAAATCGCTTTAAATTTACAAAATAAAATTAGGCTTATAAAAGAAGAAATAATTAACATAAAATATGCCATACAATGGGCTAGATTAGGTATTATAAATTCCATGATTTTGAATAGGAAAGAAATTGAAATATCCATTAAGGAGTTTAATAAGGAAAATATGCCCTTCAACACAATGGAAGAGGCTCTAGAATTAGCCGAAATTAGCGTATTAAGCAACTCAACTTCTATTTTGTATGTCTTGAAAATTCCATTAACTACAGAAGTAATTTATAACAATTTTATTATAAAATCAGTAATAAAAAAAGATATAATAATTAATTTAAAATTCAATAATATTATTCAAAATAAAGAAGAAATATTCGGAATAAAAACTAGTTGTAAAAAATATAACTCAATTAGCATTTGTAAGCAAGACGAATTGTTAGATTTAAAAAATGACTTTTGTATAACTAACCTAATTAAAAGCCTTAATTCTTCGTGCCCAATGATAAATTGCCACCACATACCAAGAGACGAGCTAATTGCCCCAGGAATACTATTCCTTAACGATTACCATGGCAAAATAAGTATCAGCGGAGATATGCGCAAAATAAATGGCACCTATATACTGAACTTCAAAAATGAGACGGTAATAGCTAACGGCAGAACTTATAGGAATTTCGAAACACCTCCTTTAAGGGTGATGCCAGCAATAGCACAGCCAAATCCAAGGGAGGAGAGCTTCACCAAACTTTTGTCACTCGAAGCCCTTAGCGAGTTACACCTGAACAACACTATAAAAATCCAGTCCCTCCAAACAGAAAACACGGCCAACCGAATATTCTCAGGGATTACCATAATCCTAGTTATCCTTGTCATTGCCAGCCTCAAGAGGCACTGCAGGAAAAAAACAAATAAACCTACAGAGCAACCATTACAATCAATCACTCAAGGCAGCCAGAGCCAAGAAACAACCAGGCAAGTCCAAGTCCCAGTACCCGAAGTAAGGACTTTTCAAATTTTTCAGACGATCGAGGACAACCGTCTTTAAGAGGGGAGGAGTTAACACCACACACATTCAAACTTCACAAACATTCACATAGTGGGTTGCCTGCATTCTCTAAGTCACATCGCAGCACACGAGAATGCGATAAACGCTGACTAAGCATATTCACATCATGGGAACATTACTGGTGATATGATATCAACAACATAAGCCACCTGCATTCTTCACTCCAGTTACAAAAGCGCATGCATATGAAATAAATGCTGATGCCTCACTACCGCTCCGTGGGAACATAGTTCGCACTGCCAGTACTGCGCATACCTTAGCTTCATATTTCTATACGAGCATCCAACAAACGTCAACCGCGCGTCACCAGCGGATGGGAACATTGGCAGTGATACGATACCACTGCAACATATGAAAATACCAACAACAATGCGACGCCGCTGCAATTGGGTCGTCGCTAAGAATTAATAAAAAGCCATACTAATATAGTTTTAAGTTCAGTTGAAGTTCAGTTGTATTTCAGTTGTATCTTGCTCATGTAAAAGTAATAAAGTGAAAAACACCGGCATAAGCCGCAAAAAAAATAATTTTTTTTAAGTTTTAAACCCACAACGGGTTAACTTATATAAATAAACATTCATATATATATTGTACATGCGTGGGCACGACGCAACCTACTGTGTTGATAGTGCTTTTAGCATTTATCATTTAATCTGTATTTGTTATTTGCGATTAGAATGCTTTTGGCCCCTTGTGCTTTGCTTTTTTGTGTCGCTATACGCTGGTCGCCGGTTAATCGTTGTTTTTCGTCTGTTATGCATTTGACGTCACATCGAGCCACATTGAAGCGTGTGATATTTGTGTATTTGTGTATGTCTTTTGGACATTGGCTTTTACTCAACCATTTTCGTACAAATGTGCCAGCATATGTTAAGATATTGATATAAAAGGAAGCTAAATGCTATTAGTCATTATGCGGATGTCTAAGCGAGGGAGAATGAAAGGGTTTTTGATTAATTTTGTGCTATTTTTCATTGAGGAGAATCTTAAATCATAATAGAATAGAAAGTTGGCTTCATATGTATGGGGCGACTATTGACCTCACAAATAACATTCAATGAAGGGATTTTTCGATTTGAGATACCCTAGAAGGTTCAACGTGGGCATATCAGCTCGCTGACACGTTCACACACAAGCGACCTACTGCTATTAAGCCGTCAGTACTCCCAAAACCCGTCGGGGAGTATAAATGTGGTTGCAATTTTTAATTTTCTCTATAATAACTTACATACATTAGGGGTTTTCACATATGAAGTGGAATCCACTTATTTTAAACGATGTAATTTGTTTGTTTTAAGGGTTCTTTGATCACTTTAACGTTTGTGCTATTCCCTTAGTCAGTTTTAACAATAACAAAACAATTTTCAACTATTACTCAATGCCGGAATCGTTAAAGTCATTTATTCGATAACAAAGCGATTGCGATTATGCTAAAAAAAGTAGTAAATCCCACTAAAGCGCCAAATACACGACACGAACATTTCCGCGAACATTCCCGTTATGTCATGTTTCTGCGACCTTTTCTGTCGTGTATGGTGGTGTTTGCCAGTTCGCGCAAATGTTCGCCAAAAATCAAAATATTTTAATTTTTGGCGAACATTTGCGCGAACTGTTCGTGCGTGTATGGCGAAATAGCTCATAATCGTAGTAATTTCTGAACGGAACATACGTGCGCGGAAAAGTAAAATGGACAATAAAAAATTTCTGAGTGACTTTATTGAATCTTCTCTCTTTTTTTTACGCTTAATTGCCACAGCGAGCAATATTGCTGCAGCACAATTGTTGTCCGTATTCATCGCTGTCTGAAACATAGGTGAATGGATTTGCAACTCTTTGTTTCGAGAGAGCGCTGTCAAAATGCACATTTTTTATAACATTTATCAATGATGCCACTCCAAACAAAAATTACTAGATCTGAAAATGGGGATTTTTGACATACATTTCGGCGATTATAGTTTCAATCATTTAATAAAATGATAGTCGTAAAATATTTATTTCCTTAAAGTTATTTTACAATAATACGACTAGTTAGAGTTAAATATAAACAAATCTAAGTAAAACTAATATTTCGATTAAATTAATTAGTCAAATATTGTAACGCATTTAACTCGCAGTGAAAACCATATATTCTATCTATATTTCAGTAAATCGGACCTATGATATAATAGTTAACATTATTTAATGGATAGGGCTTATCCTACATGTCTGGCGTTCCAGGTTCTGTGATCAAAATGGAATGGTTGCATCGGGAGTTCATATTTACAAACCCTGTTTCTAGTGATAACTTTTGAATGGGAAATAATATTTACCCTCCGCCTTCGAACTAATAATACTTACACTAAAACAAGCTTTTTTATCCTTTTTCCCATAATTTTTGAACGCTATTCTACAGTTGTAGGTCAAACTAAAGTTTACCAAAATTTTTGGCACGTTTTTTGTTTTGGCTGGCACATTTTTTGTTCTGGCACCCGCTTCAGCTGGCGCCAGGGATTTATCTGTGATTGTTGCCAGCAACAACTAGAAGATAAATCCCTAGTGAGAGCGAAAATATGAGAGCGTAAACAAAAGACTCGTATCAATCTAATCTATGGTCTGAAAGAGAACTAATGTTCGGCCAAAAGTTCGTATGGTATATGGCCAAAGCTGCGAACAAGATTGCGGAATGTTCGCGGAAATGTTCGTGTCGTGTATTTGGCGCTAAGTGACTTCAGTATAATAGAGGGATCCGTTAATCCTTATAAATGCATTATAAAGTGTGTAAACGTATAAATTTATCTGGTGCTTAAATGGACTGTCAAATTTTGTCTGAAAAATCATTTACACAATTTGTACAAATTTACGCGCACATTTCATCGCGTAAAAGCGGTGCATTCAAAGGAATGCAACGTTGCCGACATTACAGCAGTCATTTTCATCAGAAATCTTCAACATCAGTAAATCATTTACAAGAATATCTTCTTAACGCCGTTTTAGTTTTGATTTTTCACTTGACCTTGGCATTTTTTAATTTGTATAATAACCACAATTTTTTGTGGCAATAATATATCTGATCGACAATTAAGTTTATCAAGAATATTACTAGGTGCGTTCGTATAACAATGTGTGTACACGGATATAATTTATAAGCTTTTATGAATCCTCCAAATGAATCGAATCGAAAAACCACTAGTTAAAGTCGACGATCATGTTATAAAAGCAAGGTACACATAAAATCAGGGATGCACCTTAACGTTAAGCTAATCGTTTATCAAAAAATTTCCACCGTTTCCGTTGAAACACTTCGAAATATTATCGATAAAGAAATTATCAAGATAAATTGTATCTCGTTTTTAACCGAAACGAAAAGCTTTCGTTAACGTTAAAAACGTTAACAAAAACGTGATACTTTATGTTTGAATTGTGCTGGCAATGCTATAGCCATGGTGAAGCCGTAAGGTGGCAACAACGAGCGCACATACACACACAAACTCTATGTAATTTGTTTGTGTAATTCGTTGGTGGTAATGTCAAAAATACTCTGAGAAATGTTTATACTGTCAAAATTCATGAGAAAAGTTGCAATCAGCTTGGATAATGCTTTCACCTTTAATGACTCCGCCATCAATCAGCTTTGCCAGCATAGTTTGAAATTAATAATCAACATAAACGATTTGATTTCGTTTTGATATGGCAGAAAACGAAACGAAATCATTTCGTTAATTTGACGATCTTAACGTTGATAAACGAAACGAAATGACTTCGTTTCGTTTATTAACGTTGATTATCGTAACGAAATGATATCGTTTCGTTGGTTAAGCATGCCTGCATAAAATAGCGACTAACTATCGACTAACGAATCAACTAGCATAGAGTTTATTATTTTGTTTTAAATTTTAGACTGTGTAAATTTTTTCTTTAGATTCTCAAGACTTTTTGATTAAATATTATTTTCTAGGCGAACTCACTAGCTTTAAACGACGCGATTACTTACTTACTTACTTAATTGGCGCTTAACCGTCTAAACGGTTATGGCCGTCCAACAAGGCGCGCCAGTCGCTCCTTCGCTCCGCCAACCGGCGCCAATTGGTCACACCAAGGGAGTTTAAATCGTTTTCCACCTGGTCCTTCCAACGGAGTGGGGGCCGCCCTCTACCTCTGCTTCCATAGGCGGGTTCCGATAGAAACACTTTCCTGGCCGGAGCATCATCTTTCATTCGCATAACATGGCCTAGCCAGCGCAGCCGCTGCGTTTTAATTCGCTGGACTATGTTGATGTCTGCGTATAGCTCGTACAGCTCATCATTAAATCTTCTTCGGTACTCGCCATCGCCAACGCGTAGAGGTCCATAAATCTTTCGAAGAACTTTTCTCTCGAACACTCCCAAAGCCGCTTCATCTGCTGTTGTCATGGTCCATGCTTCTGCCCCATATAGCAGGACGGGTACGATAAGTGACTTGTAGAGTATGATTTTCGTTCGCCGAGAGAGGACTTTACTTTTCAATTGCCTACCTAGTCCAAAGTAGCATTTATTGGCAAGATTGATTCTTCGCTGGATTTCAGTGCTGATGTTGTTGCTAATGTTGATGCTGGTTCCCAAATAAACGAAGTCTTTTACTATTTCGAAATTATGGCTGCCAACAGTAGCGTGGTTGCCAAGGCGCATATGCGCTGACTCTTTGCTCGATGACAGCAGGTACTTCGTTTTGTCCTCATTCACCATCAAACCCATCTTTACCGCTTCTTTTTCCAGCTTGGAGTAAGCAGAACTAACAGCGCGGGTGTTTAGGCCGATGATATCAATGTCATCAGCATATGCCAGTAATTGCACGCTTTTATAGTATATTGTTCCAGTGCGGTTAAGTTCTGCAGCTAGTATAATTTTCTCCAGCATCAAATTAAAGAAATCGCACGATAGGGGGTCACCCTGTCTGAAACCTCGTTTAGTTTCGAACGGCTCGGAGAGGTCCTTCCCAATTCTGACTGAGCTGATGGTGTTGCTCAACGTCATTTTGCACAGCCGTATAAGTTTTGCGGGGAAACCAAATTCAGACATAGCGGCATATAGGCAGCTCCTTTTCGTGCTGTCGAAGGCGGCTTTAAAGTCGACGAAGAGGTGATGTGTGTCGATTCTCTTTTCACGGGTTTTTTCCAAGATTTGGCGCATTGTGAAAATCTGGTCGATGGTAGATTTACCAGGTCTGAAGCCGCACTGATAAGGTCCAATCAGCCGGTTCACGGTGGGCTTCAATCTTTCGCACAATACACTTGAAAGGACCTTATATGCGATATTAAGAAGGCTGATTCCACGATAGTTGGTGCATTTTGCAGTATCCCCCTTCTTGTGGACTGGGCAAAGAACACTTAGATTCCAACCGTCGGGCATGCTTTCGTCCGCCCATATTTTGCTAAGAAGCTGCTGCATGCGCCTTACCAACTCCTCGCCGCCGAACTTGAATAGCTCCGCAGGCAATCCATCAGCGCCCACGGCTTTGTTGTTTTTCAATCTGGTTATTGCTATTCTAACTTCGTCATAATCGGGCGGGGGGACATATATTCCATCATCATCGATTGCGGGATCGGGTTCTTCATCTCTGCGCGGTGAATTGCTGCCTCCATTTAGGAGAGCAGAGAAGTGTTCCCTCCATAATCTAAGCACTCTCTGGACATCAGTTACAAGGTCGCCGTTTTCATTCCTACAGGAGTTTGCCCCGGTCTTAAAACCTTCCGTCTGTCGCCGTATTTTTTGGTAGAATTTTCGGGCGTTATTCCTGGTGGCAAGCAGCTCAAGCTCCTCGCACTCACGCCTTTCTGCTTCTGCTTTTTTCTTCCTGAAAAGGCGTCTCGCTTCCCTTTTCAACTCACGATAGCGTTCACACACTCCTCTTGTCGCGCTCGCTTTTAACGTAGCCCTGTAGGCAGCGTCTTTTCTTTCGGTTGCAACGCGGCATTCTTCATCATACCAGTTGTTTTTTCGTGGCCGCCGGTAACCAATTTTTTCCTCGGCGGCAGTATGAAGTGCTTTGGAGATATGCTCCCACTGCTCCTGTATTCCTTCAGGATGAGTTGTGCCCTCAGAGAGCAGGTGTGAGAGTCGAGTTGCGAAATCATTGGCAGTCTGTTGTGATTGAAGCTTTTCGACGTCTAGCTTTCCTTGTGTTTTTTGTTCCTTGTTTTTAGCCGCGTTGAGGCGGGTGCGTATTTTGGCTGCAACGAGATAATGGTCCGAATCGATGTTAGGTCCTCGGATCGTTCGCACATCTAAAACACTGGAGGCATGCCGTCCGTCTATCACAACGTGATCGATCTGATTGCGAGTATTTCGATCAGGAGACAGCCATGTAGCTTGATGTATCTTTTTATGCATGAACCTTGTGCTTGATATGACCATGTTTCGAGCACCGGCAAAGTCAATCAGCCTCAGTCCGTTAGGAGAAGTTTCATTGTGTAGGCTGAACTTTCCGACTGTAGGGCCAAAAACACCTTCTTTGCCCACCCTGGCGTTAAAGTCGCCAAGCACGACTTTTATATCATGACGGGGGCAGCGCTCATATGTGCGTTCTAATTGTTCATAAAAAGTGTCTTTCACCTCATCGTCTTTCTCCTCTGTCGGCGCATGGGCGCAGATGAATGATATATTAAAAAATTTTGCTTTTATTCGAATAGCGGCGAGACGCTCGTCCACAGGCGTGAACGCCAGCACTTGGCGACAAAGTCTCTCTCCCACCACGAATCCGACGCCGAAACTGCGCTTATTCGCATGGCCACTCCAATATATGTCACAGTTTTTGATCTTCTTTCTTCCTTGCTTCGTCCAACGCATTTCTTGGATGGCGGTGATGTCAGATTTTGCTTTGACGAGGACATCAACCAGCCGGGCATCTGCACCAATCCCATTCAGGGAGCGGACGTTCCAGGTGCATGCCCTCAATTCATTGTCCTTCAAACGTTTGCCATGGTCGTCATCAATAGAGAGTGTATTTATCCGAGGCTTGTTGTTATATTTCATTGGAGTATGGTTTTACGTGGCGGGTCCCAAGCCCAGCGCACAACCCGCTCAGCGGGGGTGAAAATATTACTTGGCACGTTTATATAGCGAGCCGCTTGCTCCAAGACAGACGCCCGCTTGCAGCCGCACCTAGAGGTGTACAGACGCTGCCGATGAAATCTCCCCCGGCTAGCCCTTAAACCGATTATGTCAGAGTGGCCTAGCCAGGTTGTCGCCTTCTCACATTAGCTCACCGCTAAACGGGTGTTTAGCGGCTACCCAGAGGATACTTGGCCGCAAGCGACCGGCAGTAGTGAGCTGCTTGAACCGCATGCAAAAGAATCGCTCTGGCCATTCCCAGGTGAATGGCGGTCAGAAGCTTTCCCCACTTTCGTGGACTTCTACACACGGCCCCACCCTCCCGAAATGACCCCCAAATGACCCCGAGTCCCCAAAAATATCCTGGAATGACGCCGAGAGGGTCCCCAAAACCATCCCGAAATGACCCCCAAATGACCCCGAGTCCCCAAAAAGATCCCGGAACGACCCCCAAATGACCCCGAGGGAGTCCCAAAAAGGTCATGGAATGACCCCGAGAGGACTCTGAGGTACTCCCCTAAACCATGCCAAAATGACCTCCAAACGACCCCGAGGGAGTCGCAAAAGCCATCCCGAAATGACCCCAAAACCCTAGGAGGATCGCGAGGGAGCCCCTGGAATGGACCCCAAAAGACCCCTGGAGGATCATCAGGGCGTCCCAGAATTTACCCCCAAACGGCCCCCAAAAAACCCCGCGAATAGTCCCCAAAATCATTTCAATATTACCCTAAGAAGCTTCAGAACTACACGCGAACTGGTTACGCATATGGGTATATTTTCAGTGCATCTCGAGGGTTTATTATTTTATTTTTTAATAACTGAATAAAAACTAAAATTTTATTGTTATTCCATATTTTGTAAATAATGAATAATATAACTCAACTCTTTATTCAAAATTTGCAAAAATAAGAATGTGCGGTTATCATCAATTAGAATATTTTGAATAACGAGAAAATGTTATTCATTATTCAAGAAATGATTGAATAAAAAATAACATGTTATTCATCACTCAAGTTTTCTTGAATAATGAATAAAAATTTATTTTTTATTTTTTCGTCAATGGTTATTCGAATTTGTTGATAAGGCCCATTCCTGATTTAAACTAACAATTTTTCACTTGCCATAACGACTGTGCTATTCACAAACTCAGTCTTGACATGGCTTTCCAGGTGAAAATTTTATTGGACTCGAATGTCAAAAAGTGGATGTGATAAAAAATCATAAATTATCGAATATCGATGACAAACCGTTATTTAAAATCTTTATCGTTATATTCATCGATTCGATATATAGTTTTGGCGAATGTTGTTAAAAAAGTTACCGAATTCCAGTACAGATTTGAACCCTTCTACGGCGGCGTCGGGGTCGGCGCGCCGACAAAGTGATTGGCGTAAAACTCTAAACTGAATGGCTGGACTTCAGAGAATCACACTACACTTCGCAACTAATAAATATGGAAACACACTGCTGACGACAATGGTATGTTTGACGATCTGGAACAATATCATACAGTTGCCGATGAGTATCTGGGAGGCTTGTAATACGAAAATTTTAAAAAAATAATATTTGGAAAAGTTTTGTTTATACGTATTTAATGAAATAGACGTTTCGGCCATTTCGGAAAGATACGGGGTTTTGCCTCAAAATCTCGCGGATCGTTCAAAAAATTTCAGGAGTTGCTCCTTGCGGAGGGAGGGAGAAATTCTTAAAATGGTCACACCTTTGTAGCGTAGTTTCACCAAAGGAGATGGTCTGGGCTAACTCTAATACTCGTCGTCGGCACGATTTCTTTAAATCATTTGCGGCTCCATGCTGGTTACGCACAAAGGCGACTTACGGTTGTTATCAATTATCCACTACTAGTCATGACTCTCGTGGCACAGTTTTAACGACTAGCATCATTGCTGGGTTAATGTTTGATCGCGCCAGAGAGCACCTTCAGTTTTTGTCGCGCTATACTGAGCTACACTAAAGAAACACCTTGAAACGTTAGAGAGTAACTATTCGACCTAGGATCCCGCCCTCGAAATCATAAGCAGTCTAAGTGGATATCATTGCCTAACTCATGGGTGAAAATTGTATAATCTCTGGTGCATCTACATAATTTAACTGTGCAAGGACCGCGGATAAAAGTTTCAAAATATAGACCAAAATTTGCAGACGTTTGTGTTCGAAACATTGACTTCAATAGTATTCGTTTCCGGCCGTATGATATAAGAACTCATTATGGATGACCGCTTTCTGTTTTCAGACTGGTCCGACTATCCTCTACGTTAGTATAGTAGAGCAGCCGGTCATTTGTTCGACTGTCTTGGGAAAGCTTTTGTTTCACCATTCTGAGTGTTCTTGCGAAGGACAAAGCCTAACCTGATTGAAATATGTGCCTACGGATTCACATTTGTTGGGGATAGAGCCGCCAACTTTAGGAAATGTCAAACCGGTAGACTTGGGTGTTGAATGATGAAGTGCGAAAATCAAAATTAACTTTTCAGACTTTTCAAACCCCTGGGGCCTACTAAAGGATTTTGCATCACTGATTTCGCCTATTCTTTCAGTCAATCAGGATATAGAATTAAAAAAAAAAATCGGCACCCTTTTCAGTAACTGCCTTTTTTAACAACTTGGGGACAATTTGAAAACATGTTCTACTTGGGTCATTTTATTTAAACTCATTGTCCTTTATTAATTTTTTGAAAAAATTATGCAAGAAGAGCATTTAAATTTATTATATAACTTTTGTTTTAGTGTTTTGTTTTAATAACTTAGTGAATTCGGTGATGCAAAATCAGTGTTAAGCTGACATTGAAAGCGCCTGTTTTCTCAAATAACTCTTGAACGGTTAGAAAACCCCTTTCGACCATATCGGACCAATCGAAATTAACAATAAATGGCCTAGACAGTCTTAAAAGAGTAGAAAATATAGTAGCGCCGAACGCCGCCTTCGCCGCGCTGATATTTTTGACATTCGGCGGCGGCGTGCGAAAAATGACCAAAACGAGGGCGGCGGCGGCGTATATCTCTAATCAGTACCTCCTTGTTTCAAATTTCATTACCGACCGAACTGTGTACTCGATTTAGTAAGACCCCCACTTCTGAACATTGCGATTTTTTCAGTTGATCGCTGTTTTAATTTTGGTGTACGATATATAAAATTAAATAATTTTGCCTGATCTAACAATAGCAATACGCAGCCCGATATATAAAATTAAATAATTTTGCCTGATCTAACAATAGCAATGCGCAGCCCTTTTACTTCGAGCAGCGTTTTAAGTCAATTGAAATGAATTCTCTTTCGGGTTCAGAATTATTATCACTGACTCAAGTTCGCTTTCAAAACAGAAACAATGTGAATTGACGTTAGATGCAATCACATTTTTGCACTTTACCACAAAATAATCTCCCTGAAATGTATTAGCATCAATAGATACCCCTCATTTCTCTTTCAATGTGGCCAACTTCGACTTGAAAAATTGACATTTCATTAGAGAAAGACTGACACACTGAACGTAATTTCTCCACTGATCGTCTATCGCTTTTTGGCTTAGAAAGTATGGCATTTTCGCGCGTTCAATACTGAAGGAAAGTTTGCCGTGTTACTTCCTCCAATAACTTACCCTGTACAAGCTCTAGTTTTCATCTCTTGAGCTTCTTCGAAAGCTATACCTGGTCTTCATAAGTTTCTACTTCAGTCAGTCGGTTGGTGAGTTTAATATGTTTTTGGTATGCCGAGTGAAAAATGTCACTCGCCTACATTTCTTTTGCTTGTAAAATTTATGGTGAGCCACTTTTAAAAGGTTTCCTAAAATTTGGCGGGACATGCATATTTATGTACGTATATAACAGCAATGTTAGCGGATGCGACATAGATATACGCCGCCGCAGCCGCCGATTTTCGTCGTTTATCGAACGCCGCCGTCGAATGCCAAAAAAATCGGCGCGGCGGTGGTTTCCGCGCGGTACTATACTTTGTTTCTCATTTAAGACTGTCTAGGCCATTTCCACGTTCACCTCATAATTAAGTTGAAGGTATACGTTCGTATGAGAAGGGTTTGAAAATCGCTTAACTTTATATTCGAGCCTCTGATGTTTTTTGGGAAACTTTAAAATAGCGTCTGAAATGTTAATTTAAATTTTTCACACTTCATCATTCAACACCCCAATCTCCAGGTTCAAAATTTCCTAAAGTTGGTAGCTCTATACCAACTAGTCCCCTGGAGTGAATCACATTGATTATAGCCGATCAACCAAGTTTAAATAGCACCTACACGTTACCGCTCCTGTTACATATGTGAATGCGAAGGCACATATTTATATTTACCAGTAGTGGAATTCACTAACTTATAACGATGCGATTTGTCGACATTTTAATTAACGATTTTGTCGCTTGCCTTATCGATTGCACTATTCACTAACTTAGTTTTAACTACTCGAAATAAATGACATTTAAATTTCGTTTTAATAGCAGAAAGGTGGCAGCAAAGCTTAACGAAACCTAAAAAATGCGAAAAGCACAAAAGGAATTCCAAAAATATATAAATTCGGCATACCAACTGCTTTTAAAAGTCATTATTGTGCAAGTTTTTACATATTTTAAAAAAAAGGTAAGCAAATGCGGTATTAATTTCTGTTTTTTTCTCTGTTGATATCGCCGTTATTCTTGTATCCCTTAATTGACCATCAACTTCAAAAATAATATCATGAGCCAAGTCTGGGGTTATTCGGTACAGCTTTCGAAACTCCGTTGCCTTCAAGTGGAATGGGTTATCTACTTCTTTAAGAAGATGTCTGTCCACTGGCGATGGACTTAGTAATTCTTCATCTTGTGATAAGACGTACGCCAAGTACTCAAATGCTCTTTGATTTTTTAATAAAGCAGCTTTTCATGTTTTAAAGTATTTAATTAAAGTTCCGATTTTCTTTTTTAACTAAAATTGCCAGAAATAAAAATTTCGTAATTTTTAACGCAGTCAATTTACTTGCCGTTTATTTAACAACATAGCTGATCGTCGATAAACGAATATCGATACAAAATAGTTACTGAATAACGAAATGGTTATAGTTATCGATTCGCAAATAAAGCGATGGCAAATGTTGTTAAAAAAGTTAGCGAATTCCACTACAGGTGAGGCTTTGTCCTTCGCAAGAACACTCAAATTGGTGAAACAAAAGCTTTCCCAAGACAGTCGAACAAATGACCTTGTGTGCTATTATCCTAACGTACTGGACAGTCGACCTAGTCTGAAACTGAAGCTACGCGCTTATTTATAATGAACTCTTGCATCAAAAGGCCGGAAAACAACAGTTTGGACTGAGCCTAACCTTAACATATTTCAACTTAAAATCGGTCGACTTTAATTCTATGATATCGTTTTGGTTTGACGAAGACTATTGAAATCAATGTTTCGAACACAAAGGTCTGCAAATTTTGATCTACATTTAAAAAAATGTAACCAGGTTCCTTGTAAAATTAAAATTATGTAGGATTATACTTTTTTCACCCATGCGTTACGCAATGATATCCGCTTAGATTTCGAGGGCGGCAATCTTGACAGAATGGAACTGGAGGCGCCCTTTGGCGCGAACAACAATAATCATTGAATCTGTACCACGAGAGTCATGAGTATTAAGGCGCCTTATGACCAGCAAGGAGCCACAAATTATTTAAAGAAATTGTGTCGACAACGACTATTAGGAGTTAGGCCTGAACATCTCATTCGGTGACACTATGCTTTGCATGAGACATACAGAAAAAATTTGACCATATTATGTCACTGGTACTGATCAGTACCTTAGACCAGGGTTTCGTTTGAAGCCTGCCTGGAGTAAGTGACCGAAGGGCGGTCCCTCCGCAATCAGCAACTCCAGAAATTTTTTGAACGATCCGCGAGACTTTGAGGCAAAAACCCCGAATCTTTCCGAAATGGCCAAACGTTGATTTCCTTTAATACATATAAACTACACCTTAACTAAATATTATTTTTAGAATAGAATAGAAAAAATAGGCTTTTTAAAGTTTCGCCGCCACCGCCTATATATTGTAGTGCCGATAAAGTGATCGGCGTAAACCTCTAATGCGGCCGCAAACACTACGCACAATGCACACAGTAACAAAGAGCGCAGACGACATTGCACACACATGTACACTGTAACAAAGAGCTCATATGCCATTACATAAACTAAGAGCCTCACTCTCTATTACGAAACGGACGTTCGTTTCGCTTCAGAAACGAATCGCTAGTGCATTTTCACCATGTTAAACGATGGCAATATATCACTTAACAATTGCTTTCGCATTCCCGGTTGACATAAAGTGAGCAACGTGCAGGCCTAACGAAAATATTGGAGAATACCATAGCTAGACGAAATTACAATACAGAATGAATCCCTAAGTATACGAGGTGTGTTCAAAAAATAACGATAATTTTCGTTTTTTGGAAAAGATATTTATTTATTCATCTAAATTAATGTTGTCGCCTTCAAAATAGTCCCCATTAAATATTATGTACTTGTGCCAGCGCTTCTTCCAATCCTCGAAACACTTCTCAAGCTTGATCTTTGGGATAGTCTTCAGCTGTTTCAGCGATGCGCTTTTAATTTCATCTATGCTTGTAAAACGACGGCCCTTCAAGGTTCTCTTTATTTTTGGAAATAGAAAAAAGTTACACGGAGCCATGTCTGGCGAATATGGAGACTATGGCCTCGTTACAGTATTGTTTTTGGCCAAAAATTCACGAACAAGCAATGAAGTGTGAGCAGGTAAATTATCGTGGCGCAAAAGCCATGAAAAACCGCACTTGTCGAGCTTTTTTCGGTCTTGGCGATCCAGAATGCCCCCACTGTTTTACTCATTGCAGACTCACCGTAGGCCTTTGTTAACATTTCACACACTTTGTTACACTTTATTTCATTCTTGATACAAATCCTTTGATCAATTTTTTTTAACAGACGAAAATCGCCGACCTGATAAAAACACGTCTAACCTTAGCAGCTGTCACTGACAAAGTAAACAATGAATTCAGCTTATAATTTTATCATACTTCAGGGACATGTGTATCAACATTATAAAAAATGGAAAGTGACAATTGGACACCCCAAGCCCGCGAAATTAAAAAAAATCTCGTTATTTTTTGAACACGCCTCATATACCTGTATATAACCCAGACGCGGATCTACGGGGGGGGGGGGGGGGGGGAAATAGAGGACATGTCGCCATTTTGCCAATGCAGAAAGGTGTTCTGCGCAAAAATACTATGGATATCACCCCCGGTTTCGGAGGGACCCGCGGGTAATTTTTCGGTTTTTGTTTAATATCTTTTGAACGAGTTAAAATTTTCTTTTCCGCCTTTGATTATTAATACTTTTGGTAGCGTATTAGCAATCGACCCCTCAACTAGACTTTTACCGAATTGTCAAAATCGGTGGAGCCTTTCGGCTGCTATTCAACTTTAAAAGACTAAGGACAAAGACAATTCAAATGGCGATAATCAAACATAACATTTATTTACATTGTTATTATTAAGTACATTGTTTTATTAAAATTATATAAGTATGAAATGTACACATCCAGTGATAATAAAAGTACCAAATAAAAAATACAAAAGGTATTCGGGCCGCAGAGAGCCGAGCCGGGCCCTGGGACAGTTCGCGTTTACGGGTCCCCTAAAAAATAAACTCAATCCATTAAAAAAAATAACATAACACATAAATTTTTCAATTCACATTGTCAGTTTTATTTCATATAAAATAAGATTAACATATGTAAATGAAATGTTAGATTTCATTTTTTGATTTGCTTACATTAACTTTTTCTAAATATGCACATTTTAAGAGCTTGAAGCAGCCAAGGAAAACCTTCCGTGCTTTTTGGTCTGCGAATATGGAAATTACCGATTCAAAACTAATGCTGTGAGTAAGGCTGGACTCCAACGCCAATGTTCCAAGGCTTGTCAAGCGATTTTGGCTCATAGTAGAACGTAAAAAATGTTTCATACAAGACAATAGAAAAAGAACGCTCTCCTTCAGCCACACTGACCGGAAGTGTGCAAAATATTCTTAATGCTATGCTGATGTTCGGAGATAATACTTCCATCTTCAAGTCATGAAATTTGTTCAGAAGCTGAAATGGTGGCAGGAATCACATCCCAAATTTGCTAAGTGGATGGCTTTGAGATGAATGATTTCCTCTATTAGATCCGTAGAAATATCGATACCATAAATCTTGCAGAATGCCGCTGCCTTTTCTCTGAGCTCTTCTTCCGTCAGATCTTGATACTTCCACAAAAATACCAAATTTAATCGCAATGTCATTTACGGCTTCGAAACGTCTTGTCATGTTACCAATCAAGCAGTCCAAAAGAACGTAAAAAACTTGCTGATTGAATTGAGTTTCGGAATCACACTCAGGTGATTCGCCAGGTAATTCATCGAACTGGCGCTTTCTTTCTTCCTTCTTTTCTTCTTTTCTCTGCGCAGGTATTCACAACTCCTATACTCCCTGCCAGATCTTTACATTCTTGAATTATGATCGACCATTGATGCCTGAACTTCTTCAACTCATCAATTAGGCTACGTATATATTCTGTTTCCACGTCCAGTGTGGCATTTCTAGTTTGCAGTACCAGATTTCGATGGTTGATTACCGTCAACACTTTGAGCCAAATGGAGGCTAAGAGGATACACTCAAATTTCCTCATATATGCTTCAATACCTTTCAAATCCGTTAGTGTTTCTGAACTCAGATTCAAAAGCTTGATTTCATTAATAGCTTTCAATATTTCGGGAATGTGAGTTGCGAAAGGTTTCACACCATCCACACGAGCAGGCCATCGTGTTTGTGACATGCTATGCAAGGAGCAATTACTTGTTCCTTGAGAATTTCCCATCTCTGAGGGCTCGCGCTAAATATATTATAAAATTTTTGCATAATACCGAAAAATGTGATGACTTCTGCAGCAGCTTGCGCACTCCACATAAATTTAAACTATGACAAGCACAAGGTGCAAATATTGCGAGGGAGTTATCTCTTAGGATATGACTCTGCGCTCCTTTGTAATGACCGCTCATATTACTGCCATTATCATACCCTTGCTCACGGCAGTCATCCAGGGGAATAATGTGCTTCTTTAGAGTGCTGCTAATCAGCTCAGCGATAGCTTCTCCTGTTTTTGCGTTACAATCGTCAAAATCTAAGACGCGTTCTTGGATTTTCCGAAGTCCCTGTCTAATAAAACATAACGCAATATAAAACAGTCTGCTCAATATGCGCCGAATCAGGGGTTGCATTCAATAGTACTGTGTAATACTTGACGGAATTTCTCTCGCCTTCTATCTTTCTAATTACTAGACTTGCACAGATGTCGTTGAACTTATTTTGTATTCCATCAGAAAAATAATGTGCTTGGAGACGATTCTTTTTCGTTTGAGATTCCCTCACCTTCTCCAAATGTTCATGCAATAGGGGGTCATAATTGCTGATCAGTTCCAAAATACCAAGAAAATTTCCATTTTTTGGATTTCCGATCAATGAATTATCCCCTCTAAATGCCAATCCTTTTTCTCCAAGAAATAAAACAACATCAAGAATTCTGCGAAGTATCTCTCTCCAGCGAGCTGCTTCATTTTAAGGGTTTCCGCTAAGAGAAAATCCACTGAACTTGCATTTCGAATTCTCATTTCATATTGGCGCCACTCTATATAGCAAGTTTTATGATTGTGACTATTTTCATGTTCAGGAATTTGTAACATCTTCCAACCTTTTTCTTTAGAGTAACCTGAAGATTTTGTCAAAGCTGATCGGGTATTTTCGGAAATTTTGCTGAAAAGCCGGCGTGGAAAACAAAAAAGCGCTTCTTTGGGTGCACTCCAAACGAGCCAATCACGCTTAATTTTTTCTCCGTTTTTTTTAGAGTAGTATGGAGTATGATTTGAAGGAAATGGCGACCACTTAAGTCGTTGGGAAGTCGAAATAAAATGTGACTTTAAGTTAGTTGAAGCATTTTTGACAGATAGCGCTTATAAAATTGTGTCAAAAACGTTTATCTAACTTAAAATCGCATTTTATTTCGACTATGACTATGCCCCATAGTTTTTGATCTGATGCTTATGATTTTAGTTAAGTGATTTTCAATTTTAAAACAATTTTTTGTAGCAACAAAATAGGTATGTATCTACGAAATCCTAGTTAGAGTATTGTCAATACCCTGGCTTTTGGCATTTCACGATGCTTGGCAATTTATACAAGTTATCTGCCGTCTCGTGGGAGATGTAAAAAAATTAAAGGTGCGGAGAACTCACTGTCCTCCGATACTTGTGAAATGAAACAAGGAACGATTTTAGATTAACGTCACAACTTCTTTATTCGTGCCACTTGCACGCTAATTAACTACTGCTCTAAACATACGTTGTAACTTACTTAAATAACTTCTTAGATTAACTAAAATGTTTACATTGCAGTTCCCATGCTTTACCCAGAACTGCTCGCTTGTGTAAACAGGAAATGCTTAGCGTGCGATTCCCATAAGTAATGTAAGGTGACCTGATCGATGGTTGCGCGTGTGCCGCATCAGCGACTTTATTCTGTTGAACTAAATAAGTCACATGCTTAGCAACGTGATCGTAGGGTGTGCCGTATTATGGTACCTATGCGTGTAACTCCTCCCTCTTTAAAGATCTGCGTCTCGTAGATCAAATGTCGAAAAGCGTGAGGGGGAGAAGTTTTGTAAGGAGTGATTGCGGCCTTCTGGTGATGATTTAGTACTGACGCTTGTGACTGGCAGGCTAGGATCTGAGCGATAAAATGCAGGTGCAGATTTGCCTTTGGGGATCCTATTTATGCTAATGTTTCCCGTCCAATGCGTTGGAATTTGAACCGGTGGAAGGTCTAGTTTCTTTGTGTAACATCTCCACAGCGTTCCGGCAATAAGGCCTATTGCGCAAATCGAGATAGCCTCTGTAACGATAGAAAAATTGATTTTTTCATTGACATAGCCTAGATACTTAACATTCTCCATTGTGATGTCGTGGATGTACTCCAAGTTGACTTTCATGGTATGGTTTTTTATGTTAGAAAGTACGGCTGGGAGGGCGTGTGCGGTAACAGCTTCATTGCTGGAAAATTCCTGATCGCCAATCTTGATTGACTCGTTGTTGAATTGAATTACGTATGTGCCATTAATAGTAATTGTGGAATTGTTGCTCCTTATTATGCCCTGGTAGTTTGAAATGAAAATGGTGTTTTCGTTTACCAGCTCTATACGGGATCCGTTTCGTCTAATAAATTGAAAACTAGCAGCCCCACCTTTTAAGAGTTGTAGCAGGCAGTTGTTTTCTTCCAGCGCAATCAAGGACTCGGAGCTGCATACTGTGGATGAGCCGATAACCATGCAATCCTTCGTCAACCCGTATGTCTCCTCTTGATTGACCAGCATTCTGTCGAACGGTAAGTCCACTTGTTTACCAGCGTAGATTCCAGCGCGGGTAATCAGAAGATTGTATTTACTGGCCGTCACTTTCGGCATCGATAGGACGTAGAGTAGAAGTGTCCCGTTTGTGAGGACCGATGGTTGGCCATATTCGATTGCCTCAATTACATTCTGGTATGGGAGGGTTTCTGTTTCGGATAGGATTTGGTTCACTTCGTCTATGTCTAGCAAGTTGGTATTAACAATTCCTCGCTTTGCCAATTGACATGCTCGCACAAATTCATTGACCTCTTCACGAATGAGGACGATGTTGCGAAGTGCGCTTTGCTCGAATTCGATTCCTTCTGTTTCCTTTACTACGTAGTTGGTGCGGTTCACCATTTCTTCAATTCGTTTCAATACTTCTTCGGTGGTTGTGAATAGCTTTCTATTGACCTTATATTGATGGTTGTTGTTCGCTATTATCTGGTTTTGGCTGTGGAGGATGTTATTCCAATCTATTGCGTCAGGCGATCCTGCCAGCCATTTCCATGCTGACCCAATCCAGTCAATGGATCGGGTGACTCTAGTCTTGCTTGTGCTTCCCATCAACTCTTCGAGTCGTTCGAGTGTTGGTTGATGTAGTGCTGGGCTAAGAGTTGCTCGTCGGTTCGTTTGATTAGATGACTTGCTAATTTATCCATTTGAGTCACCATCGTGGTGTACTTTTGTAGGTCGATGACGTGTATGAGTTTGAATGAGGCCCCTATGATCCACCCATCCCCGCTCTGGATGGTTATTATTGGGGCCTTGTAGTTGAATATGTGTAGTGCGCTGATGGCTGATGCCAGCAGTGGGAATCTGCAACGCAAGATGTTAATTCTAATTTAATGTAGTTAGTAGTTGTTATGTTCTAAGTACTAAGTTACGGTTATCTATTTAATAAAAAAGAAAAAAATGTTATTGATAGTAGGAAAGTATTATTAGTAAGCGGAATTCTTAAGATTAGATTGATTATCATTAAACTAGCGTTACTGTTTTAGTTTAGGATTTTCGCCTTTCTAGCGATGTTAATTTGTTAATGTGTCGATGGTTTACAAATTATGATTAGTGGGGAAGATTAAAATAAAATTAAAAAATTTTGCTTTATACTGTTATTACAAAGGGTTTCAAAAATAAAAAGGGAACAAAAAATTAGGAAAATTAAAAAGGTGAAAAATTTTGGTTGTCTTTTTTTTTGTATCCTTTTTCATTGTTAACAATTTTTTCGTTTTTCTTCTTTTCTTTGGATTAATATTTTAATTTTATTTTTTGTTTGTTTATTTGTTTTTGTTAAAAAAATTTTTTGTTTTATTTTTGCTTAGCGGATTAGGTGCATAAGCTTAAGTTTTTTTTTTTTGTTTTTTTTTTTGAGAATTAAATATTCATTTGCTTAGCGGATTAGGCGCATAAGCTCAAATTTTTCTTTTTTTCTTTTTCATCTACGGATTAGGCGCAGAGAATTAAATAAATATTTGCTTAGCGGATTAGGCGCATAAGCTCAAATTTTTTCCTGTTTCATCTACGGATTAGGCGCAGAGAATTAAATAAATATTTGCTTAGCGGATTAGGCGCATAAGCTCAAATTTTTTCTGTTTCATCTACGGATTATGCGCAGAGAATTAAATAAATATTTGCTTAGCGGATTAGGCGCATAAGCTCAAATTTTTCTTTTTTCTCCTGGACCAGAGGTGTTAACATTTCTCGAACCAGCTATGGGAAGATCGCCAGAATCCCGTTTGGAAGTAGTGTAGCCATTTGTCAAATTCGATGGCGTTACGAGCCTACTAAGGCACGATTTGTCCCACTTACAAGCCCGCTCTTGTTAGATAAAATCCCTCTTGGTGCCAGATCTTTTATAATTTCTTTTCATGTTTTTTGTATGTTTGTTTGTTTTATTGTGTGGGGGCAGTTTGTCCCCTTCTTTTTATATTTTTAATGTGGAGTTTATGAATTTTTTTCCCACTAAGTGTGGTGACTGAAACTTTATTGTCTTTTGAAACGATTTCTTTCTTGTATAGAAGTTTTTGCTTCCCCTTTATTTGCTTATCCTTCACGTATATGACGTCATTTTCGTCGTAACGCTCCGGTAGCATCCTTTTTTTATTGTGTCTTTTTATCTGAGCCATTTGCTTTTCCCTCAATAGTGCTTTAATTTGGATATTCATTTTTCTGCTCTGGTCAAGGAGTTCTTGGAAGTTGGAGGCTTGTGAGCGATTAAAAAATATGTCTGTTGGTCTTTTGTTCGTTACCGAGTGGACTGAATTATTATAGCGATCTACAGCTATGATAACAAGTTCCTTGGTCCTGAGGGCTTCAGTCTCCACCTTTAGGCATCTAAAAATTTCAAGTAACGTAGAGTGACATCCCTCGATTTGGCCGTTCACCTCGCTCCTCTGAGTTGGGTTGCGGTAAAGCTGAACTCCTAGAGATTCTAACAAGCTTTGTATAACAGGGCTAATCAATCCGCGTTCGTTATCAGTGACTAAAATTCTAGGGGTGGTGAAATAGTGCAGAAGTTTCACTATTTTTTGCCTAAGGTGCAGGGTTCCTTTGTTTCTGATGTGAAAAAGCTTTGCGAATTTAGAAAATTTATCGATGTAACTCAAAAATTTTTCCCCTTGAATTTCGAATATATCTAAGTGAAGGATCTCGCATGGTCGCGATGGGATTGGTGTAGCCTGTAATTCTGGCCTATGGGGGTGCCTGTCGTACTTACTGAGTCTACACGTCTCACAAGCCAGTACATATTTCCTAATTTGACTGCTCATCTTGGGAAAATAGCAACGCTCAAGAAGTTGTTTCCTATTCTCCGTGGCATTACGGTGAGCCCTCTTGTGTTCCTTTGCTATTGCTTCACACACACTATCTGGATTTCTTAAGTCCTCCACAAGGGTTTGCGCTATTCGTACCTTATAGTTGGTAAAATGGTCTAAATAAACTCTCTGTAATAGACCTAACTGATCTTCCGGTATTTTGATACCATTGATGACATTTGGGCTCAGTTTTTCTTTCAAGATGCTAATTAGTTCGTTTTTACTAATGTTTTCTATCCCTACGTAGTGGCGTGAGTGTCCAGGGTGCGGTTCTTCGTAGATTTGAAGTCTGCCCCCGAACACAATTTGGTTTCTGAAAACATTTAGTGGTACTTCCACGAAGGGGATCAGGTCTGTGTTATCCTGTTCTGCGCTATGGACTGTATCGGAATCTGATCCCATGGTTGCATTATGACTACCGACCTCGGATGTGGGCGGCATTGAATCCGTCAATTGGTTTACTTGGGTTTTTAGACGAGAAAGGGCATCAGCCACGACGTTAGATTTTCCGGGTTTGTAGATGAGTTCATAATTGTACTCTTCGATCCGGGCTTTCCATCGCTTCAGCTTAGCATTGTAGTTGCGATTGCTGAGGGAGAAAGTTAGTGGTTGGTGGTCGGTGAATATACGTATTTTCCTGGCACCATACAAGTAATTTCGCAGATTGTCTAACGCCCAAACGATGGCGAGCATCTCTTTTTCATTTGTAGCGTACCCTTCCTCTGTGGTTGTTAAGCTTCTCGATATAAACGGAATTGGCTTGTCTTTACCATCATAGTCCTGCGACAATACCGCGCCAATAGCGTAGTATGAGGCGTCTGTTGTTAAGTTAAAGGTTTTTTCGAAGTTGGGAAGTGTTAGGACTTCTGAGGTTGTCAACATTTCCTTAAGGTCATCGAATGCCCTAAGGGCGTCCCTGTCTAGTGATATTGGCACTTTTTTGGACTGCGTAGCCTTCACTTGTGCGTGTTCACCCCTTTGTGAGGTTAGTGAGCGGTTTCGCGATTTTGGCGTAGTCCCGAATAAATTTCCTATAGTAAGAAGTTAAACCTAAAAAACTTTTGAGCTCTTTTAGATTTGAGGGTGGCAACAGATTTCTTATCGAATTTATTTTCTTAGGATCTGGCAGGATTCCTTCGGAGGTTACTATATAACCCAGAGATTCAACGCTTCTTTTTAAAAACTGTGTTTTTTTGAGGTTAACTTTGAGTTCCGCGTCTAGTAGTCTAAAAAGAATTGTTTCGATGTCCTCCAAATGGGTGGCCTCGTCCTTGCTGAAGATAATTATATCGTCGATATATACAAAACAAATTCGACCTATAAATTCTTTGAGGACATCGTCTATCATTCTTTGGAAGATAGAGGGCGCATTCTTTAGCCCGAAAGGAAGTCGCAGGAATTCATGTTTTCCATTCATGGTGGAAAATGCCGTTTTAGGGATGTCACACTTTTTCATTGGGATTTGATGGAATCCTGACGTTCAATCCAGTGTGGTAAAATATTTGGCTTCGCCAAGGCTGGCAATAGTCCCGTTGAAGTCCGGGATGGGATATGTATCGGGAATCGTTACGGCGTTTAACCTGTTAAAATCAATGACCATCCGGTATTTCTTTTCTTCATCCGAGCCGGATTTCTTTGGGACAATCCATAGGGGGGAGTTATAGGGACTCTTTGACGGACGGATGATGCCTTGTGAAAGCAGTTCTTGAATTTGTCTTTCGACCTCTCCACGCATATTGACGGGGTAGGGATAGCTTTTGGTGTAAATGGGGTTTTCGGTTACTGTTTTTATCTCAGCCTGGAGGTTGGTTTGAATTTCCGTGGATTGGTCGACTGGACCGAATAAAGTTTTGTACTTTTCTAGTATTCCATATAGCTTGCTTTTCGTATGTTCGGTGACATAGTTGTCAAGGGGGATGACTATATTAATGGAGTTAACTTGTTGCGCAGTCTTTCGCTTAAGAGGCAGAAGGATGTCTGGTTTAAGGATGAGGGTATTGAGTTCCCTATCTAACACCGCTTTAATTTCTGAGAGAGTATCATCCCCTATTATCCCGTCAAATGATTCTAGACCGGGAAGGACAAAGAATGTAGTCGGCAGATCCCTACCAACAAACTGAAAAGTTTCCGCAAACCTTCTTGTCGATTTTGATTCTACCCCCCGCCGAGATTACATGGAATGGTTTTTCCACTGAGGTAGTGTTTAAGGCTACGCGCTAGCTAATGTAGTTTTTATTTGCGCCGGTGTCAACTAAGAACTCTAATATACCTTGACCCTGAGTGACGTACTCTAAATATGGTACGCCGGACACGAGGCTCCCATTGTAAAATTTAGTTGGTCAATTGTTGAATCTTTTTGTTCGTTGGAGGCATCTTCTCCCTCCTTTTCGTCTACGGCCACCAGATGAAACAATTTTTGTTTCTTGTTTGTTTCGTTGTTTGAAAATTTTGTTGGAAACTGACTTTTCCTTGGCCCGTCGTACCTAGAGAACCTGGAATTTCCTGTCTGGCGGGTTTGAGATGATGCACCGGCATCCGCTCTTAAAGCCGTGGGGGGGTCACTGTTGTTGCGCCAGCTTTGCGCAGATTGGTGGCTATTCCTGGTTTGCCCTGACCTGGCGTATGGGGAGTTGAATCCCCTCTGATTTTGATGTCGGTCTATAAAGCTCCCATTGGAGTGGGTTGCATTATTGTACCTTGAATGGTTCGGGGCTGGATTCTGCGGTGTGCCAGAGTAGTCTGTGCTGCCGCGAGGAAAATAACGCTGTGATGGAGTTTGGTACGAATCGCCGAACATTCGGCCACTTCTGTTTAATACCTGTGGGGGGCGGTAAATAGCGTTTCGCCGATCCACGTTCATGAACGTGAGGCATGACGAATATGCCTCAGGTAAGGATTTTGGCTTCTGCATAAGAAGCAAGGTCGGCAAGTCGCCGTTTAGCCCCCTGATGAAGACATCCAAGGCTCTTCGTCTATGTGCCTCGGCCAATGTCTTAACCGTTTCTGTGTGCACATATTTATCAGTGCTTATTGTATTTATCATGAGTGACAATTGCTTGTTTATTGGGCATAGAATTCGGACAACTTTTGCCGCCCCTGGGTCATGAGGGTAAGTTGCTGATCAAGGGTTTCGATATCCCTAACGTCCGCATAATGCAAGGAGAGAATCTCCTTGATTTTCTTCCAATCCGAATCTAAAATATTGTGAGACACCAAGGCGGCATCTGCCGCTCCCCTAATCTTGCATCTTATGTGCCTTAAAATTGCCCTATATATTGGCTTTTGCCGAACGGGGTTATAATCACTTAAAACCTGTTCTACACTATGGATCCAGGAGGTATAGTGCTCCCGAGATCCACCAAACACTTGAAGTTCTTTCACACAATCTGGTAACCTTGCTATTTCTTTGAGGTCCTCCTCCGTCTGAGGAGTCACAAGAGGCTCTTCTACTGGTGTTGCCTCACTATCGACAGATTGCCGATGAACCTCTTCTACCCTACTTTCTAGTCTCTCTAGGGTTTGAATAAGTCCTTGTATGGACTCGTCAGCGTTCGTCGATTCTACGCTTTTGAGGCGTTCTTCGAATCTCCTCAGCTGAGCGAGGATGGCGTTCACGGCGCCATTCATTTCAGTCAGCGACTTCTTCATTTCGTCGGCGTTCATGATTAGGTATGCTGAAAAGATAAGAACTGTTAGAAAATATACGTGTGACCTACACAATCCAATGTCTCATTTGAGGATTCTATTGGAGAATTTTCAATTTTCTCTCTTTCTCTTTCACTTTTCACTGTTAGATTGGAGAATTTTAAATTTTCTCTCTTCTTCGTGCACTTTTCACTTAACACACGCGTCGCGAACCCTGTACTCCGAAGCTCGGGCGCCAGTTATCTCCCGTCTCGTGGGAGATGTAAAAAAATTAAAGGTGCGGAGAACTCACTGTCCTCCGATACTTGTGAAATGAAACAAGGAACGATTTTAGATTAACGTCACAACTTCTTTATTCGTGCCACTTGCACGCTAATTAACTACTGCTCTAAACATACGTTGTAACTTACTTAAATAACTTCTTAGATTAACTAAAATGTTTACATTGCAGTTCCCATGCTTTACCCAGAACTGCTCGCTTGTGTAAACAGGAAATGCTTAGCGTGCGATTCCCATAAGTAATGTAAGGTGACCTGATCGATGGTTGCGCGTGTGCCGCGTCAGCGACTTTATTCTGTTGAACTAAATAAGTCACATGCTTAGCAACGTGATCGTAGGGTGTGCCGTATTATGGTACCTATGCGTGTAACTTACATGAGCGGTAAAAACACACAAAATGTATGAAACATTTTGATACCATTTCCCATTTCCCCCGTTTTTAAAAAATTTCTGATGTTACTTGTCCCGTTACTTGAAGCTGGGACCTTGGATATGGTAGGCCAGCGTACTCGCTCTACACTACGGTGAAAACCATATCTAGCCATTGTTAAATATATATATGTGTTTAAAAACCTATATAATACAATAAATTATAGCAAATATCAGTCAAGTTGACATAACCTTAAAGAGCAAAGTGCTTTAAGTTGCAACTAAATTCCATTAACTGCAGCGAAAGTGGTTGGAGAAGAAAATTGATGACGTCTTCAATAAAAAACCCTTCCGACGCGTATAACCCATCAATCATGAGAGGAAGCTGTATATGCACAAACACATATGTATATTGAAAATTTTAATATATGTACATATATGTATGTATGCATATAAAAACGTCACCTGGTGGGTTATCCCAGCAAACAATATGTAAATTTCAACTCACAAGACATTATATGAGATCGAAACCCTGAAAGATTTAATGGACAGCTAGAAGGTTTGCAAATTATAGTTTTAGTCCCGAGGTTTAGGTTTTTTGACAACCTACCTAATCAATGCGATCAGATTAGATTAAGTGGTAGTTACCTGAGCTTTATAGCCGTTTTCTCATTTTATATACTGTCCAAATAAGGCTTGAAGTGAGTGAACGGCCTTTAATAGAGTGAATCCATTTTTTTAGAGTTTCAGGCGTTTTTTAACGTGGCCCCTGTTAGTTTATGACACTAATAATTTATATCCTTTGTCAGAGTTTTCTAAGTCTCATAAACTCCAGAAAAATTTCAAGCTTTTATAAGTAACAAAACACCATTTACCGAAACACCATTTTATATCATATTGGCGTTTTAATATCCGATCATAAAAGTCTTCCTCATTGGCGGTAAATGGTACCGGGGCTCGCAACTCTTCCTGGCGAACTCCATGTTCGAATCAATTTTTAGTTTTCTTCGTGTCGTAGTTATATGTAGTTAATTTGTGATTTTCAATAAATGAATTCGCAATCGTAGAAGGCAATCATTTTGGATCTTCTTTTAGTCGTCTGAATGATAAGTCAATGTTTAGTCATTAGTCAAACACGACTCAGTAAGCTGATTTTTGCTAAAAATTTAGGACTGTGTAGAACTCTACAAGCTACCACTATCGTACCGTACACAGAACCCTTTGACAGTAAAAGTTTTAACAAAAAAACTGAAAACTATTCGTTTAATTTTTCGCACTCAGATCGAAGATTCTTTTTTGGTTTCTATAAAGTATGAAATCTTAACGTTTATATCGCGTGATCAAACAAGTGGTAAAAGACATGGTGGCCATCTGTCTACGTATACGTGATAAAAATACATACACACATACGATATATTTCCTTATGTTTTGGTATATTTTGGAAGAATTTTCATCATCTACCTCCGGGCATACCACCTACCGCAAGAGTAAAGTGTGTATGTAGTCCGCTATGAATAAAATACGCGTGCAAGTAAATTAACAATTCGCAACAACGCTACTGCTGCGAAGTGAAACAATTGACATTGGTTTGCGGAGTGGTGCAAGGGGCGGATGTACACTACCCCAAAGCCGAGCATATGATTTTTCCATCAAAGACAAGAATAATAGCTTTCCCTTGACGAAATAACACAAAAAGAAACGGGTGCTAAACACAACAAGTGAGTTTAGACGTCTGAAAGCGACGCATCGGCAGCTGGTTTGGTAGGCGGGCACATTAGAGGCAACATTGTGAAGTGAGCTTTTGAAAGCTTGTCTGCATGTGCAGACATACTTTCGCTTGCTTCGGTACTACAGCTTTACTTATTTGGCATTTATTATGGTGTCCATTGAGTAAATTTTCAACAGTTTCGTTCAGTTAGTGTAGCAGTTAAGTTCGCAGTCACGACTAAAAACGACGTATATATACTTTTTGGAGTTTTGTTAATACGGTGAAAGAGAGTGTGATAGTGATGAACCGTGGAAGGGAGATTTTCTAAAATATAGCTATGCACCATCTATGTGTACATTTGAACTAACAATTTGACTAACAAATTGACTTAATTCTCAATCAACAAAACAATTAAGTTGCATACTTTTAGGCATTTAACCCATTGTAAAACAAGGGCTAGAAAAGTTATTGAGTTGTGTGCGTATGTATGTCGGTATCACCGAAATTTGGCAATTGTCAAAAATTACGACTGGAAACAGTGTTTTTGTGTTGTTGTAGAGAACAGTGTTGCCAATCTAGCTGCATTATTGTTCAGAGAGCGAGTAGAGAGTGATTGTTGAAAAGAAATAAGTATAAGCGCACAATTTATGTATAAGCAGCAGACAAAATAAACATTTCAATCGCATAGTAATAAAAAAATATCGCGAATATATTAAAAATATTGCCGTAAAATAGCAAATTTAGAAATTTTATTAAAGTGGTCAAGTAGCGCTTGAAATAAAAAAGACTACGCAAAGAAATAATTTGAGATTCCGGCAAGTGTGCAATGGTCTTTGGTGCATGGGGTCATCCTGCAGGCCTGCTGATGTTCCTGGTATGTACGTTGACATTGCTGTTAGCTATTGATGTGCCCAGCATTGCGGCGGCTGCCAGAGGAAGTGGTGCTCATGCCGCAAGTAATGGAAGGAATGACGTATTCACTAGCTCCTTTTTGGTGCGATTTAAGCGTAGCGTAGACAATGACTTGGCTGGCGAAGTAGCAACCCGCTATGGATTCGATAATATTGGACCTGTAAGTAAATAAAAAAAACTAAAAACTTAAATCCATCTATTGCTTTAAAGCAACGAATTAATATCAATTTGAGGAAATTTATGCTTACTTCCTTTTCATCAGCGAAATGCCTATTTCTTGCTTGTAGAAACTTAATGCAACTCCTTAAAGTATGCTACATACATTTTCATATTGTATATTTTGGGGTTTCTGCATTTTGTTGTTTTGCTTCGTCTTTCGTCCCTTGCCTATGGTAAAAATCAATTTGCTTCCAGCTACTTGCACAATAATAACGTCATATTAAACCCTTAAAACTCCGAATAAAATACCGAAAAAGAGTACAACGGCAAGTAAAACAAAATAAGACAGAATATATATGTAAATAACAAATAAGGAAAGAAAACTGAAATGTGTGAAATTTCTCTCTTTAATTCCTTTCTTGATATCAATGCATGTACTTGCACTGCAAGTGTAGGTAGCATTCAATATGCAACACACACCTACATATGTACATATGTATGTATACACTATGAATATGAATGCATATGTATATCTAGGTATGTATGGAAGTACATTCACATATGTAACATGTGAAGAGTTCCATATCAAAACGCAATGAGTGCACATAGAATTTTTTTCAGATTCTGATAAATTCATATTATCCTTTCCAATATCTTCAAGATAACTACTAAAAAGCATTAAGGCCGCGGCACAATGACATTTTTCATATAGATGCGCTTAACACAAGCTTATGCATTCCAATAACATCGCCACAATCAACCAAGATGTTTGTAAATATGAAGGAACTTCAGACTTGGCAATATAAGTTTATTACGTCTTGCCCATTCACATACAAAATTTCGCGAAGCACTGTTATAAACATTCTCCTTACACTACAAAAATACTTGCTAACATATTTTGTGTCGATTTCCATTGTTATATTGCAGTTTTTAATTGCGAAAAATTTTAGCAAATTTACCAACCAGTGGGAAAAATAATTTCACTTTCAAAGTGTGCCAACACCCTTATCCAAAGCAAATGCCAAATTTTTCTTCTTATGCTTTGCTTGTAACAAAATTTGGAGTTGGCTACTTTTCAATATCAGATGGCGCCAGTGTCGCTCAATCTACCATAAAAATACGTGCAATCTACTCATAATGCCTAAGCTTGTATTAAACTTATCTATATGAAAAACTGCTTATGTGACGGAGCTATTAAAATAATTGGTGTAATCTACTTAAAATTAACCTTAAGAAATTGTTCTTGTAATAAGACATTACATTCGATTGTATGTGATTATTGCGTTTTAACTTGGAGCTCCTCATATTTCCTATACCATGTGCATTTTATCTGGGACTGAGATTGGTCGCACGTCCGTGCAGCCGACTGCCATATTTCAACGTGTAGGGTGCGAGAAATTTCGTTGCTACTGTAAGGATTTTTTTGATTTCCCTCGTATCCATGACGTTCGAAATTTATTTTGCATTTAAATTGCTTTCTACGTTGCATTTTGCGTAATTTGGTTTTCATATATTTTGCCATCTTACCATACGAACGTATGTTTATGTCATATAAAATTATTATTAAGGGAGGATTTAGGAACAACTCAAAATATTTTTTTCTTGTTTCGTTCTCCTTTCTTGTCATTACTATAATCAGACCAATTCTAAATATTGTCGCGGAATTTTGTTCTCGCGGATTTTTTTATTCCTCCAATTCTTTTCTCCTAGGGAGAAGAATAATTGGGGAATGGGAATTTCGAATTTTCGAAGTCAGCTGTTTTGTCAATTGAAATTTCGTTGCGCATTTCTTATTTTGTTTAAAAAATTTAAAAGTTTTATTATTGTTGCGAATTTGTTTGAAATTAAGAAATAAGGTATAAACAATGCACATTATTGCATTTTACGTGGTATACACTGAAATGAGTAATGAATTGGTGCCACAGCAGACAGAGAAGCATAAGAAGAAGAAGGCGGCGGGAATCCGCCGGAGTTGCCTGCTTTCATTCTGCAAAGCAATTTTCTGGCGGCCAAGTCGAGTTGAGTTCGCCTTTCGCCATATTCCAAAATCTATTTAAGCCTTCTTAAAAAATCTTTGCGCAATTTCTGGATGGCTGCGTCAAATATATGAAGAGATCTTGCGTTGCTTATGATATACTTTTCGACTTAAAATAAAGAATATTGTGGTTGTTGTTGTTGTATTAACAGCGAGAATATTGTGGTAGAATGTAAATACATATTTTAGCACAAATTTGTACAAATAAGTATTCTTTCTTAAAAGAACCAATGTACTTATCTATTTTGATGCATTCCCTTTAATTTAACTAGTGAAAAAACTCCTATGAAATGGCAGAGAAATCTCCCTCTCCCTCACATTCATAATACCTACTTTTCTCCCATAACCAGTTTCCGCTTTTTTGAAAATTGTTCAGAATAGGAGGAAAGGGAGAAGTGAAAAAACTCACAAGGAATTTTTATTTAGAATACGAGGAATGGGAGAAGGGAAAAAACTCGCACGGAATTTTCGTTTAGAATTGGGCTGAATACGTTTTTATTTAGACCATTTTTCGGACTTACATTTAATGCTTTTAATTCTGTTGGTTGCTGAAGAATAAATGAGGTAGAATGCATGACATGTATTTGTAATTGTCCATATTGCTCAAGGCGCGTTTGAGAAATAAAAACTTACCCGAAAATCTACAACAATAATCAATATTTCAATACAACTGAAAAATTAAGTTTTATTTGACTTTATGTTCAAAAATTAATATCTAGTTCTGTTCCCTCGCAGCGCTTTCAACTGACAACTGTAGTATTGTGATTTCCTACGGAATAGCACTTTTTTCTAATTGAAAAAACTTTGCTTTGACCGGAACGTGAACCCAGGGACTTCGGTGTGGTAGGCGGAGCACGTAACCACACCACGGCGGTCGCACTCAAAATTTTCTACAACTAATTTCTCCACCTACCCGATTTTGTGTCAGCTCAGACAAAATAATAATGTTAACTTAAAATTTGTTTAAAGGCAAAATGCAAGTAATTTTTTAATTCAAATTCAAAAGCTTTTAAATGTGGAATTTACTTGGAAAAAGATGCAAAATTTTCTTTCTTTATAGCAATATATGTAGATCTGTAAAATATTTTTAGGATTATTTTAAGTAAAGCAGAATTATTTCTAGCTTCCTCTTACATGATATCTTTAGTTATACAGACTTATAGTCCATGCAACATCTAAATCGAACTCTGTTGTTATAAACTCCAATAACACTTCTCAAAGTTTAGGGGCAAGGTGTTGCGGTTATGTTAACCTTCTGGTACTACTTACCCCGATTGCTGCGGAAACGTTTTCTTTTATCCCTCGAATCTTTGGGTTTGTGGATTTTAAAAGCCTGTTACGACAGGCGTGCTTTACCGCGGAAATGTTCTAAGCCTGTAACACTCTGACGCCCTTAGTTGATTGTATTCAAATTTGAGTTGGTACACAAAATTACGGACTTTGTAGATATTGGTGATGAAAGGAGTAATTGTATTTAATTGTAATGTTGAAATATGCAAAACGTTTTGTTTTGTGTATCGTCCCACCATGCGACTTTCTTATTATCATACTAAAGATTCTAAAGTTGTTCGGCCACTGTATGTGATTTCTTCAGCATAAATACATTTGCTAAAAATTTAGGAAATTAGTTGTAACTGTGAAACCGGTATGACTAAGAAGGTTTCATATGGTCATATTAAACCGTACCCGAGATGGTCGGGCTAGTACGTTAATGGTGCTTGTTGCCGGAACGTACCGGTTCTATACCCGACGAAGGACTATCAACATCGATAACACTCCCCGAAACCTTCCGGAATTGTCTTTATCGCTACAACAAGAACAACATGAAACCGATGAATGGGTTAAAATTTCAACTCATATTTCCAATAACACCACATTTATAATGGCCTCAAATGCGTACTTCCTAATGAGTCATTAGAAAGCGTTTGCAAAGAAATATTTGAGAGAGAGACTTTGCTCAGGCCGGACCATACATATTACTGGATTCCCGGACATAAAGGGGAAAAAGATAACGAAAGTGCCGATGAGTTGGCAAAGGAGTCTGCAGCACTACATAAATCGACGGTTGACGTCCCAATCCGTTTGGGAGAAATCAAAAGAAGAGATTTGTGTCCTGCAATGCAAAGAAGCATTGGAGAGACTTCGCTCAGGCCGGACCATACATCTGTATTTGATTCCCGGCCATAAAGCGTGTGCATGTGCAAATCCTACGATGCAAGAATCACAGAGTTGCTCATATACCAAAAGAGACAAACCATCAGGCTCGGGATGTGCATACCTGGTGGACATTTCCTTCTGGAGTCATATGCTTATAAGTTAGGTTTCGTGAGGACAAAGCTACAGTTACTAGGGGCGGCAGAGTTGCCAGATCTCGAGGCAGCAATTTAACTAAGTTTTCGAAAACTTCTAGTATTTGACAAAAGGAGGTAGTTGTTCTAAAACATAAGCCCTGGTGCCTATCTGCGTGTTTTCAGTTTGGTCGTCAAACAAATTCTGGTAACACTATGGACACATTTCGTCTACGTGAGGTCTTTATTGACCAATCAGTTCAACCTAACTTAACCTGTTTGTAACTCTGATGTGGTACTAAGATTAGGATATGTAACCATTTTATTCTTGCGGGGTTATTTTCGGTAAGGAAATGTTAAAGGTGCGTGTGGTTCGCATTTACAGGCGAAATACCATGAAATGCGATCAAATGAATCATTGCCTCGCGTTTGGAAATTTTTCAAATGATGTATTTGGTGCTATTTAAATATAGCATTATCATCACTATTTATATTTTTTTACTCTTACATATTTTTGTTTTTAAGTATAATGAACGCCGTGGTTACAGTTATTTTGAATCTTTGCATTAGTCTATTACTAGCAAGCAAATTACCTAAAGTCAACTTTTATTGCCAGAAACATTGTCATGAGCTTAATGTTTATTAGGTACACGGGCACTTACATATGCATGCATCTGTTTTTATTAGAACCCAGTTGCTTTTTGTATTACAGTTATGGGAGTCCCAAATGCATAATCAAATGATACATGATTGTCATCAATAAATTTGCTGTTGCTGCAAAAAAATGTTACATTTGCGTCTCACAATTCAAACGTAATAACCGCCTAAGTAAAAATAAGTGCTTTTAAATCCTATTTCACCTAAACAAAAATCACAAATGCGTCCCTCTCGATGAACAAAGATCATGAACCTTAGGTTGAAATTTTCATTCGAAAGCTCAGGATATTAGTTATTTTTTTAAACGGTTTTATTTAGGTTGACTTGACAGGGTTCACGCGCCCAACGCTTTTATTTAATTGTCTGATCAACGCCTAGATTTATGAGGAGTGTGATGACTAGTACCTAGGACCTACCTACTTATTTTCTAGCTTTTAGTATTATTATTATTTCATGTAAGTATTGTTTCCAATAAAACCGTTTAACTTAAAATTTTTTTCTTAAATTATTTTATTTATTCTTGTCCATTATGAACGGCTTATAAAAAATAGTCTTTGTTGGTCGACTGAGGATATATGTAGCTTCTTAAAAGGAATTGTAGGTGACATTTTTTCTGTTGCAAACGCTCGTTAACATTGTATCCTCAGTTACTGCAAATTAACTTTTTTCCCCTTCTTATCCAGGGCATTGAGGGAAAAATTTACTGCGAGTTTATTTAAGCCAATAAATATTATCCGAGAACAGAAACTGTGGATTAAAGGAATCGTGCTATAGAGAGTCATGTCATCTTAATCCTTATTTGGGTTCGAAATACTTGCAGTTTTTTCTTTCCGATCATGTTGAGCTTATCGGATACTCGTCAAAAATGTTCTTAGTTTTCGTTGCTATGCACAAATTTTGCTAAGAACAACATCTGCAAGGCGTGATAACTAACTTACTTAATTGATTTGCCGCTGGCCGTCCAACATGTCTCGCCAGTTGCTTCTTTGCTGTGCTAACTGACGCCAAATGGTTTTACAGGTCGAACAATCTTTCGAAGAACTGAAAGTCATTGTTCATGCTTCTATGATGCAGAAGTATAAGAGGTATTAATATATGCGCATCACTGTCAATTATATGAATCAAATTGCGAAATTTAACTCTTTCTAGCCGTTCAAAAGTTATTGAAAAAAAAGCCATATTTAAATTGAAGATATACGTACGTATGCAAAGGGTTGGGAAATCGCTTGACTTTATATTCGAAACTCTGTTGTATATTTGGGAAACTTTAAAAGAGCGTCTGAAATGTTAATTTCTTAAAGTTTGCGGTCCTATCGCCAACTAGTCCCTTGGAGTGAATCGCATTGATTATAGCCTATCGATTAAATTTAAATATCACCTACACGTTACGGCACCTGTTACAAATGTGAATATGTAGGGACGTATATTTACTAGTGGAGGTTCTGACCTTCCGAAGAAGACTCAAAGTGTTGAGGCAAAAGCATAATGAACTCTTATATCAAAAGGTCGGGAAAAAATAATTTGGACTGAACATAAAACCATTAAAATCTTTCAACTTAAAATTATTTATTTTAAAATATCGCTGTTGTGTAGTGAAGACTATTAAATCAATGTTTCGAACACAAACGTCTGCAAATATTTGCCTACATTTTAAAAATTTTGTCCAGGGTCTTTTTAAAATTGAAGATGCGCCGAGGATTATATGATTTTTTATGACAGCTTATGATTTCGTTACTCCCTAACGCTTAAAGCTGTTTCTCTTATGATTTGTATAGTCTCTATGTAGCATGGCGTGACAAGAACAAGGAACCCTTCGGGGCTGCACCTAGAGCTCTAGGAAAGTGCCGTCGTCGAAGGTATGATTTCGAAGACGCAGTGCTATAGGTTCTATGCTGCCATACGGTGTGAAGGCCAGGAGGCGCGGTAGCTGTTAAAAACAACCGAAAAGACTGGAGGCGCCCTTTGGCGCGATCAACAATAGGCCAGCATTGATGCTAGTCCATTAAAAGGCCCCCAGCGCGTTAATGCGATCAATTAAAATCATTATCGAGATGGTCGGGCTTGTGCCTTAATGATGCTTGTTACCAGAACACCCGGATCTATACCAGGTACAGTACCATTAATACCTATAACACCCCTAAAAACTTTCGGGGAGTGTTTTTATCACAACAATAACAACAATAGGGGTAAGGTTGGAATCTTCCTTAGAGTAAGTGGATAAAGGATAGTCCCTCCGCAAGGAGCTACTCCTGGAATTGTTTGAGAGATCTCGAGCCGCGTTACATTAAGATGTAAGCCATAAGTCCTGGAAAAACACCCGGATCACTCCAGTATATAGAACTGGTTGCTGTGGGAGGCCCGAAGTTGCCAAAACGTTTATTTACATAAATACATTCAATCAAAACCTTTCCTAAATTTTTTTTTTTTAAATAAGGATTGTGAATTGATGTTCATTATTAATTGGGATCTGGTTTACCAGGGAGGGTCATCCATTGAAGATAGCAGAAAAGTGTTTCTTTCATAATCTAAGCAATCTTTGTACAGCGGTTTCAAGGTCGCCTTTATTGTTCTTACAGAATTTGCCCCGAACTTAAAACCTTCCACGTGTCGCCGCATTTTACGTTAAAACGCGCGCCTTTGTACCACTATGTGCAGTTCGGAGACGGCATAAAAAATAAAAAAGAAGCACGCCGCTAATTGGAAGATAATCTCGGCCTTAATCTTCTCGTAGATATATTGCACTACGTATTTTTTTGTAATTGATACTAGCAGACCCGACAGACGTAGTTCTGCCCTAGCTTTGTTCTACCTGCATGACTTTTAAGAACTTTTTATTTCTTAATCGCCCTCTCTTTCTGCTTTGCTATGCCATTGGCAATCTGCGTTCACTTCCTTACTATGGTTTTTAGAATTGATCGGCCTCTGGTCCAGTTCCCGATAAAAACTTAACAGGAACAGTCTCTGGATGTGTCAATGAAGCTATCATGGAAATTTTAACAAAATCGGCTTGAGTTTTAACGGAAAAGTGTTTCAAAAGATGTACGTATGGGGCTTTAATCGGATTGGTTTGATAAATGTATACGCAACGCAGAAATCAAAACGATATTAGCTGTGTAATTTTTTACATCTATAAACGTTTATGCTTAAACTTTATAGACTGCTAAGCGTCAAACTTGAAATACTCCTCTGAAATTGCTGCGCATAATACTAGGTTCAAACACACACCAAATTGGCAATTTATACTATTTGGGCAATTTATTACGCAATTTGTCATATAATAAACTGTAATAATTAATTTCCAATTTAAAAAAATTACTTAATAAATTGTTTCAAACTGCAAATGCAACATTGTAAAGTGTGTTTATTGAGTATATTTAAAAGTCAGTTACGCATGGCTGAACTATATGGTTGGCTCATCTCATCAGCTGATTTTATGTCTTTCATTTCCCTGGAGTAAGGATTGTCAAAAGAAGATGGCAAAATCAAAATGAAACCAAGACATTGAACACATTTTCTTACAACGCACAAAAATTTCAAAATTTTATGTTTTCATTCCATTCCATTCACCTAATACCAACACGCACATTTTGACAGTCTCAACAAAGACATGTTCTTACTGCAGAGATGAGCCAACCAGCTATCAAATTACTATTGTGTAAGCTAAATAGAGTTGTATGAACACCACTCAATTTAAATCGAAATAGCCTCAATTTATTTTTCTGTTTGAACATAGTATAAAATTAGTACTACTAAATTTCAATACGCATTATGCTCAGATGTAACTGAAATATGTGTCTATGTTTCACCTCTACACTAATTCCATGTATCACCTCAACAAATGGTGTATATTCACAATTCATCGCAACCAATTCAGCCATATGTTATACAGTATGGCCACCAGAGGTTTTAGTCTGCGCTTTTCGGTACAATATGTTGTGTAGCTAGTTGCCGCTAGATGGGTCTCCTAAGCATTATCTAAGCGAAGATAAGCGTGTTTTTACGCGCAAACGTAAACGTATACGCGTGTAAAAAAACGCGGATATTGTAACGAGTTCTGGGAAATTCCTGATAACTATGCTTCTTACGTTCGAATCGCTGAACTGTCGAATAAATAACTGAAATATTCAGTATAGGCAAATATTCTTTATTTACAACTCTACTGTAGTGGTAGTACTTCACAAATTAATTACTCCCGTATTTCACTCAAAGTGTGTTAAAATCAAACTGATTGATTATTCCTCAGCTTGCGCTGTTTTTATACTCTCGATGCCTCGTTCGCATATTTCTCCCAAGGTCTAGACTTTTCGCGAACAGCTGCTTATTTATTTCTCCTGTATGTGTCTGATATTCACGTTTTGTCCTCTTGTTATATGCGTGTGTATTGTTATGTGACCTTTGACAAGCATACTTACTCTGGGTTGACAATTGTTTCGCAGTTGTACCAAGTTTAGCTGGTGGCACGAAGAAGATGATCGGTGTCTGCCCGTGTGCGTCTAGCTGTCCCGGAGCTTCAGCCACTTATGTGGGTTCGTTGACCAAGCGACCGACCAAACCACCAGTTACGACAAACCCAAGGCCTAACAAGAAAAAATTTAGGCACACGTAAGGGTAACGAATTTCTTACCTCATCACTCAATAGGACCGCTGATTAACCTAGCGGTTCTCCTACCAATTACTTACCGCTCTTAACCCACCCAACCACAGCTTCTCAGATGTTAATGAGATGTCCCAAAGTAAAGCAACAACAATGTAAACTCTCCTTACCAGGTGGATGTCTATCCGCGTCAGGTTGCCTTCTTTGGGTAGTTGCCGTGGAGGGCACCGCCTCCAGATCGATGCTCTCCTGTAGGTTATGGTGAAGAAAGGGCGGTCTTTCCCGCCGGGAATTCATTCGGTACAAATAAAAAACACCTCTTTTTACTTTTATTATTCAGAGCCGAATTGCTTTGTGTTCAAGTTGTTCCACACCCGTGGGTAAACAACGGGTGTTGCAGCAACTTGAACACAGGGTGCCATTTTAATATTTATTAGGGCTCTATTACATCATCCTTTTTGGGGAAAAAGAAGAATTGACAAAGTGATCAATTTTGTCACATTTGTTATGGTAACGCATTTACAATGGAAGCAGTAAGGAAGGCGGTCGGCATGATATGTTGGTGCACAGTGGCTAGTCATTGTCGGCTGGGGCGGGTCCTTGCCAACCTTACTGTTCCTGCGCCATAAACAGAAAAAAGTTCCTATCATGCCTATCAAAACTGAAAGCTGTCAAAATCAAAAACCCTGACAGAAGCGCAGAGACCGACTCAAAACGCTTGAAATTCAAAATAAAACAACATCCGGCCGAACCGGATGTCACGGACAGACCGTTGACATTCAAAATTTAAAAATTCAAATAAAAAATAACCGCAAAAAAAGAAATTGACGCAAAAAAAATTACCGAACCGGAGATGACCGGTTACTAACTGTTAAAATCAAACTCGGAAAAAAACGCTGAAAAATAAAAATAATATACAAAAATCTGAAAAATAAAAGGGCCGAATATACAGAGGGGGCGCCGCGGTTGGTGTTGCGACGCCCGGTGCCTATACCCACCCTCAAAATCCATGGCCACCGACGCACCTAAATTTCGGTGGCCCCTTACCTGTATACCCTACGTGCCTTCTAAGTAAAAAAGAACGCCAGCATTCCCATTACTACAATGTTTTTATTGACAATTCATTCCTGTGAAACTTAGACTATATTTATATTTAATACATACTAGATAAATCTCTGAGGTTAAGACCAACGAACTTTTCCCCCTTTTTTATTTCTCTAATTTTAACAACCAGTTTAATTAGCAGTATATTGAAAGCTTTTAAAAATAACAGAAAAAAAATGTTTTCGAAAGAAATTCCAAAATTTTGCTTCTAATTCTCCGTAACGTTATTGGGCTTTATTTATCCGTGTAAAACGGTATAGACAGAAATCTATTGAAAATTCCAAAATGTTCAAGGTTCTAAAGCAGTTCTCAAGTTTTCAATTTTTTTTCTTTTCGAAATCGTTGTGGACATTTTCTTTTACATAGCTTTCCTTATGTAATAACTTAGAATTTATATAGGTAAATAGAAGAAATTAAATAACTTTTAAAATTTGTTAACAATTTTTGCGGGTACTTCCACGTTCACTACAGTAGGTTCTTTTTGATGAAATGCAGAACTAAAATTATCTCTCTTTATCTATTCTTCAACTTGCAGATGCATACAATAAACTTAAAAATTGTATCATTAAACCCATTCGGAAATTTTAGTATCCGTACGGAATCCTTTTAATATATTTCACACGTCTTGGAATGTTTCGAAATTCAAGTTACTAGGCGTTGAACAAATTTGATATATTTTCTTCCCCGGTTTTATTTCCGTGTTAATTATTTTAGTTTATCTCATCTTATTTTATTTTATCTTAAGTTAGTTTGTTTCATTTTATTTTATTTTATCTTAATTTAGTTTATTTCATTTGAGGTTATTTTATCTTAATTTAGTTTATTTCATTGTATTTTATTTTATCCTAATTTAGTTTACTTCGGGTTAGTTGAAGGAAAACTAGAAGTCAAAAAAAAGTATTCATGGAAGTTTATTGGCAACTTCCCTGTTCGATGAACCATATGTGACTCATAATAGCGTAGTGGAATGAGTTCATAAGTCACATGTGACTCATTTCTTTATACAACTTTGATGACGCTGTCTGGGTACGAGCGTGTCGTTATAGATATTTGGGAGTTCTAAGTGAGCGTATATCCAAAAGAACCGGACTTTAGGAAGTGAAAAAAAAATTTGGAAAAAAGGTGTTCCTCCTTTTTTTTTCTAATACCCTTTTCTCATGTTTTTTAATTATTGATTATACTTCCAACTTCACTCAAACAAAAGGGCGTACTCATACACGCTTTTGACCTTTATGTATCAATTTACTGCTATTTTGATTCGTAACTTAAGTTATGTTTTTTTTTTTTTTTCTATATGTTCACCTGGGACTCATTGAACGTGGTAACAAGATTGGTTTTGCTACGTTCCTGAGTCACATTTGAATCACCCCGAATTGAATAGCCAAAATAAGTATAAAATAGTATTCTATAATATGTATTCCAATTATTCAATTAAGCAATACAAAAATTAATGGGCGTACGGCCTTCTCAAAGCGCTTGTCTACAGCAGCGCATTCCTAATGCTATTGAAATGCATTCAATTTATCTTTAAATGGCTATGCTTAAGGGTATATGAAAATGTAAATGTATGTGTGTTAATTACTCCAATCTAGTTAGTATAATACTTTCTATAATTTTAAATACTAAATCTTCTTCTAAGTGGTTTCCAAAGTATCCTACTGTCGAATTCGGTTTTGGCAGATTATAATGGTCCGTAGTACGGAACGAACTCACCCATTGTTTTAACGTTGTGGTTATTGTATGTGGCATTCCGCAGGCTTATAGCTGGCGGCCTGGCTGTTGTTGTTGTTGGTGTTGTATCATATGCTACTGCGTATGGAGTTTGTGGTGGTTTTGGTGTACCTTCATACGTACACGAATGCGCTTTAGGGTATTTCCCAATTTGTTCGCTTAATCCCTAATTGTCCAATTCTGGACTCTGCAATTGTCCGTCCTCAATTTGTGACATCAAGTGGTATCGTGGAGACAATAAGAAAGGAAAATCACCATGCAGTCAGCACAGACCACGTCACGATAATATGTGGCCGTTGTAGGTTGCCATACGAAAAAGTGAAATTGCGGCTAGTAGTAAAGCAGTCAGAATGGCAAATGTAAGTAAATTACCCACTTTGGAATGCAGGTAAGATTTTGTGTACGATGAACAAATGTTGGTTAGTAGTGGGGGATTAGTTACACTGCCTTTGAGAAGTCTTTTGATTCTACGGTGCTTTTAACTCGGTTCATTGGTAACTGCGGAGCTGATTGTCGCTGCATTTCTTCCAGACGCGTCTGGAATTGCGATTTTGATGATATCAAATGTGACTTGCAGAAAATTAATGCAGTTTTATGTTCGAAAAGTAGTATAAGATCTTTTTCATGTGCACAATGCGTATCGGCTTTGAAATTCAATTGGAAGTACGCTTGCCCCTAATTGGAAAATTTAGGAGCACAACTCCCCCACAGTTAACCAACTCAGCTCAATTTTTTTTTCCGGCAACTCGTCTAAGCAAATGTTGGTAATTCCATAATTTTTGGTTCCTTTTTGTTTTAGCAGTGATAAAAATTAATTTCTGGACACTTAGATCATCCTTTCCAACCTCTTTTTCCTTTTTTTTCCGGAACAAGAAAACGTGCTGGTTTTTTTACCTCTCGTGATGGCCGCTCAGTCTGTTCCCTTCTTTTCGATATTTTTCTTTTTATCGCCACTTTCACCACATCGCTAGGTGTGTTCGCGTGAACACGCTCCCAAGGGGATCATGGCCGTAGACCGCAGCAGCAGACCGTAACAAACCTGCTTCGCTTTGAAGACCTGACGATGAAGCGAACAGGAAACCGGATCCTCTGTGGGAAGCTACTGCCAGGGATCTCCGACGACAAGCAACGTGGGGCACGACTCACCCCTGAGATAAGAGTCTCAAAGTCCTACTACGAAGCTAGCCGGGCAACATAGGTCTATCAAAAAAAAATTAAGTCAAGTTGGGAATAATTTCTGTTTCCTAGTTATACGGGCTTTGCGGCAATTAGACATTTGTTATGGAGAACTCGTCAAAACTCCGAAAGATGATTCCTAGAGTTTATAGCTCCCACCGGAATGCAAAACAAAAAAAAAGGTGTAGACATTTTGATCTGGAGAACTCGTCCAAACTCCGAAAGGCTAGTCCGACCTAAGCGTGGACTGCCAGGGTGTTCACGGTCCTCGGTGAGTACGCGTGTGAACAACCTATGAGGTCATTGCTCGGGGAGAATACTGGGCGAGATGTCCCCGACCGCCAAAACGCCCAGACAAAAAAAGTCCAATTGGTGGGTATATATAAAAAAAATCAAATTGTAAATTGACAAAAGAAACGCCCTTGTTGGTTCATTGCGGACGAATATCCGAAGCATGGAAGCGACCTATCAATTTCCCGTTTAGGTCCTCGAGATCATACAATGCATTGCCTATCTTTCGAAGCACGCGACATTTCAGGTATTTGGGTAGGAATTTGGCGTTAATGCCCTGTTTGAAGTTACTTAAGGCAAAGTTTTTTCGGAAAACTTCCTGACCTTCCTTGTAGTTGACCTGTCTAGAGCGCTTGTTATAGGTGGTTACTCCCCTATCCTTGGCCTGATCTAAATTTCTACGGATCTGCTCGCGTAGAACGCGTCCTTCAGATCAATGCCACTAATAAAATGCGTATCCTTTAGTCTGCTCAATAAGCCGTTGATACGGGGCAGGGGGTACGAGTCCTTCTTAGTCACCGCGTTGACCTTCCTCGAATCTATGCATAGCCTAACTTTACCTGGTTTCCGGACCAGTACTACAGGACTACACCACGGGGAGTTGGATTCTTCGATAACTCCTAACTGTAGTAACCTGTCTAGTTCTCTAAAAGCTTCGGCTTGCCTCGGCGGCGAAAGAGGAAAATGCTTGCTTTTTATAGGCACAGCATCACCGGTGTCGATGTGATGCTCCACTAATTTAGTTTGCCCTAGGCCTAACTTCTCGTACGAAGGAAACGTCTCGATGACTTTTCGCAATTCTGATTTCTGGTTTGGTGACAATTCATGGAGGTTCGGTTCCTCTTCCTTTTCAAGTCTAACCTCAAGGCACTCTACGCTTGGGAATATTTCGGGAGCTAACGCAAATGCTCTCCAAAAATCTACCCCGAAGTATGCTTCTTGGAGCAATGAGGGAACAAGGTAAAAACGAATAACCTTTGTGATATTTTTAAAAGTGACCGGTAGGGATACTGAGCCTAAAATTTTTTGCTTGTTGCCGCCCGCGGTATATACGAACGCATGTAAGGGCTGATATTCGAAGCCGTTATCCTCTAGGAATTCTACTCCATTTTTCCCTAAGATGGAGACGTTGGCTCCCGAGTCTAACAACCCTACAAGAAAACTATTTTTAATTCTAGCCTTTACTAAAGGCCTTTCGTCCTCTGTAAGCGTTAACGTGGTGGCTTGCAGCAGTCTACGCTCCTGTACTCTCCTGTGGTATCTCTTCCTACATTTCAAAATATTTTCCGATACCGGGTAGTGTTCAAAAATGGTATGTCTTATGTGTTCGTACCTATGTTCCCTTTCTTCTAGGTCTGGTGAAAGTTGCGTCTGGCAAGCGACATCCCTATGCTGGCGTCGCAGAATTCTAATCGGCTCGCTCATCGCGGATGAAGACGTTTGACTCTCGGCTTCAGAACTGTCTGTACTGTCAGGGTAAGTTATTATTACTTTTGAGGGCTCTTCTGCCAGGGTACTACTGCACCTCGGAAGCTCACCACCTCCATGCAGAGATTCGCCCTCTGGGTCAGCGCACGGGACGACGCCTCGAGCACTGGCTGATGTGGGAGCTATGAAGCCGAACGAGGTTCCCCCGCCTTCTCGCTCGGGTACTGGTTTCCCTGCCTGCGATGGTCCCTAGGGCATTTAGGGGTGAATACACCCTTATACCCACATTTAAAACAAAAAGGACTTTTTATGGGTTCCTCACAATATATATAGGAGTGCCCCATTCCCTGGCAATTCCAGCATTGGATTCCCGAGTAGTCCGGTCTTCTGCTGCGTCTATATTCCAGCGCCTCTATCTGCGGATCTATCTCGCCGTCCTCACCTTCCATCTTCATGTCCGGGGTTGTCACGCGTGCCTCGCTTACATGCCGTCCTGGGTAATTGGCTCCCAGCAGCTTGCTCTCTTTCAGCAGTAGATCATAGAGGGTCCTTACGTCCGCATTAAAAAGCATTAGCTTAAGGCTACTGTTGACGTTCCTTTTTATTATGTCAATCAGTAGAAGCTCTGACATCGGCTCCCTTAAGCGCGCGTTCAAGGAGATTATGTCCGCGTGAAACACGTCATAACACTCACTTGCCTTTTGCTTGCGCATGGAGATCTCCATCATGATCTCGTGGTCCGTTTTCAAAGTGCCAAACTCTCTTTTTAACGAGTAGCACAAAAAGGCATATGTCGCATTTGGGTTTTGTTTTGTGAACAGCCAGTACCATTCTTCGGCTCGTCCCGAAAGGAATAAGTGTAAACTGGCCATTATTTGTTCGTCAGGGCATTGTGTGCGCTCACACAAGGTGTTTAATTTGAAGAGGAAATCGGCTACACTCCCAGTGCCGTCGAATGCGATTTTCCACTCCTGCGGTTTTACGGCTATGCTGCTTGGAGTCGGGTACATTGGTGGTACTACCGATGGCAATGGGTTACGGTCCATCCTACTCGCGTTCCTGTGTTGCTGGTTTGCTTGCTGCGTGGATTCGAGAGCGGCGTTGAGCTGGGCCATGTTGGCTCTAATTGAGCCCATCTCTCTCCGCATTTCCTCCTGCGAAGCCTGGAACAGTTGGTGTAGCACGTCCACCCACGAGCCTCCACGAGTGGCTTCGTCCTGCATTCCTACGGTATTCGCCCGATCACTTGCAGCGTCTCCGAAATTTCCAATCCCATGATTTGGTGGTAAAGCACCAGCTCCTTCGGGTGCGTAGATCTGCACATTGGGCATTAGCCCCGAGATGTCGTGCGCGTTCGCGTGACTGGTGCTTATGGGTCTGTCTATTTTGTCACGCGGGTCGTTCAGGTCCGAGCCTATGTTGATTAGCGCGGGATCTCCGCGATGTCCCCCTACTGGGGTATGCACCACCAAGGGACGCCTAGCCTTGGAAAAAACCCCCCTATTACTACCGCCCCGGTTCTGCCTCCCTCGGAATCTTCCCGCACTCCCAAACGGAGTAGTTCGGCCCTGTTGGCCGTACGACTGGTCGCGCGACATATCAAAAAAAAATCTGTTCAAGTGAAAAGAAAACTTTTGCCACGTGGGGCGTTTAGAAAAAAAAATTATATAAAATTTTTTGAGCGCAAATATTTGCTAAAACCTCTGGTCAATAATCGTATCGGGTCGCAGAGGTCAGCTCCCAAAAAAAAAAATCCTCAGTTAATCAATGGGAATGCTGACATCCCATCCCCAGAAGGCCGCAGGTTAGGCAAAAAAAAATTTGATACAAACACATTCATACTTGGCCCTAGTGCTCCCAACCGCAATCGAGGGGGGTCTTAAGGCCCCCCTCCGAGATTGGTTGGGGCCACCAGGGTCCGCTCCAGGCACACACGAGTAGGTCTCAACACGCCCAGCCGCAACGCAGGGGCAGTCTCCAGGGGCTTGCCCCTGGGACTGGTTGGGGGTGTTGAGGCCTCCCGTCCATTCTCGCTGGACACCCCTCCTGCCTCCGCCGCAATGGGTGGAGCGGTTTCGAAACCGCTCCCCCAGTCTGGTGGGACAGGAAGGGGTGCCACTCTGAATCCCAGCTCAACCCGTCACAATCCAGGTGGCACTATGTGTTGCCACCTGAGACGTGGGATGAGATGGGGTCCTACAACACATACACTCACACACTCATACCAAGACGATACAAAATTCGGCAAGGAAACAAAAAAAAACTACTTTACAAAAAAAATTTTAACCCAATTAGCGGACAAAATTATTCCATAGCCGACTAACGGACAACATTCCGGGAAAATAAAAACCCCAACTACAAAAAAAAAATAAAGTGCGTGCAGCACTGCCTCATCGGGTGAATACAAAATCCCGATAACTGACGTTAAGTCACGTGGCTCCGTCAGCCACTGCCCCCGATGACCAGCCCGGACAACCTGATCCGTCTAACCATCCCACCGCAACGTAGGTGGCAGCTTCTGTGGCTGCTCACTCGGACTGGTGGGATGGTCAACCTCACAGGTTGACCCGACTGACCCTCGCGGCCAGCGCCTCAGGTGCCACGTTGGGCGCCATCTGTTATGGCGCCCTCAGCAACTGTCATCGATGATCATTCTGGACAACTTGATCCGCCCAACCATCCCACCGCAACGCAGGTGGCTGCTCCTGCGGCTGCACACCTCGGACTGATGGGATGGTCAACTTCACAAGTTGACCAAAATGACCAGCGCGACAGCGCCTCGGGCACCAAATCACGTTGGGCGCCATCTGTTATGGTAACGCATTTACAATGGAAGCAGTGGGGAAGGCGGTCGGCATGATATGTTGGTGCACAGTGGCTAGTCATTGTCGGCTGGGGCGGGTCCTTGCCAACCTTACTGTTCCTGTGCCATAAACAGAAAAAAGTTCCTATCATGCCTATCAAAACTGAAAGCTGTCAAAATCAAAAACCCTGACAGAAGCGCAGAGACCGACTCAAAACGCTTGAAATTCAAAATAAAACAACATCCGGCCGAACCGGATGTCACGGACAGACCGTTGACATTCAAAATTTAAAAATTCAAATAAAAAATAACCGCAAAAAAAGAAATTGACGCAAAAAAAATTACCGAACCGGAGATGACCGGTTACTAACTGTTAAAATCAAACTCGGAAAAAAAAACGCTGAAAAATAAAAATAATATACAAAAATCTGAAAAATAAAAGGGCCGAATATACAGAGGGGGCGCCGCGGTTGGTGTTGCGACGCCCGGTGCCTATACCCACCCTCAAAATCCATGGCCACCGACGCACCTAAATTTCGGTGGCCCCTTACCTGTATACCCTACGTGCCTTCTAAGTAAAAAAGAACGCCAGCATTCCCATTACTACAATGTTTTTATTGACAATTCATTCCTGTGAAACTTAGACTATATTTATATTTAATACATACTAGATAAATCTCTGAGGTTAAGACCAACGAACTTTTCCCCCTTTTTTATTTCGCTAATTTTAACAACCAGTTTAATTAGCGGTATATTGAAAGCTTTTAAAAATAACAGAAAAAAAATGTTTTCGAAAGAAATTCCAAAATTTTGCTTCTAATTCTCCGTAACGTTATTGGGCTTTATTTATCCGTGTAAAACGGTATAGACAGAAATCTATTGAAAATTCCAAAATGTTCAAGGTTCTAAAGCAGTTCTCAAGTTTTCAATTTTTTTTCTTTTCGAAATCGTTGTGGACATTTTCTTTTACATAGCTTTCCTTATGTAATAACTTAGAATTTATATAGGTAAATAGAAGAAATTAAATAACTTTTAAAATTTGTTAACAATTTTTGCGGGTACTTCCACGTTCACTACAGTAGGTTCTTTTTGATGAAATGCAGAACTAAAATTATCTCTCTTTATCTATTCTTCAACTTGCAGATGCATACAATAAACTTAAAAATTGTATCATTAAACCCATTCGGAAATTTTAGTATCCGTACGGAATCCTTTTAATATATTTCACACGTCTTGGAATGTTTCGAAATTCAAGTTACTAGGCGTTGAACAAATTTGATATATTTTCTTCCCCGGTTTTATTTCCGTGTTAATTATTTTAGTTTATCTCATCTTATTTTATTTTATCTTAAGTTAGTTTGTTTCATTTTATTTTATTTTATCTTAATTTAGTTTATTTCATTTGAGGTTATTTTATCTTAATTTAGTTTATTTCATTGTATTTTATTTTATCCTAATTTAGTTTACTTCGGGTTAGTTGAAGGAAAACTAGAAGTCAAAAAAAAGTATTCATGGAAGTTTATTGGCAACTTCCCTGTTCGATGAACCATATGTGACTCATAATAGCGTAGTGGAATGAGTTCATAAGTCACATGTGACTCATTTCTTTATACAACTTTGATGACGCTGTCTGGGTACGAGCGTGTCGTTATAGATATTTGGGAGTTCTAAGTGAGCGTATATCCAAAAGAACCGGACTTTAGGAAGTGAAAAAAAAATTTGGAAAAAAGGTGTTCCTCCTTTTTTTTTCTAATACCCTTTTCTCATGTTTTTTAATTATTGATTATACTTCCAACTTCACTCAAACAAAAGGGCGTACTCATACACGCTTTTGACCTTTATGTATCAATTTACTGCTATTTTGATTCGTAACTTAAGTTATGTTTTTTTTTTTTTTTTCTATATGTTCACCTGGGACTCATTGAACGTGGTAACAAGATTGGTTTTGCTACGTTCCTGAGTCACATTTGAATCACCCCGAATTGAATAGCCAAAATAAGTATAAAATAGTATTCTATAATATGTATTCCAATTATTCAATTAAGCAATACAAAAATTAATGGGCGTACGGCCTTCTCAAAGCGCTTGTCTACAGCAGCGCATTCCTAATGCTATTGAAATGCATTCAATTTATCTTTAAATGGCTATGCTTAAGGGTATATGAAAATGTAAATGTATGTGTGTTAATTACTCCAATCTAGTTAGTATAATACTTTCTATAATTTTAAATACTAAATCTTCTTCTAAGTGGTTTCCAAAGTATCCTACTGTCGAATTCGGTTTTGGCAGATTATAATGGTCCGTAGTACGGAACGAACTCACCCATTGTTTTAACGTTGTGGTTATTGTATGTGGCATTCCGCAGGCTTATAGCTGGCGGCCTGGCTGTTGTTGTTGTTGGTGTTGTATCATATGCTACTGCGTATGGAGTTTGTGGTGGTTTTGGTGTACCTTCATACGTACACGAATGCGCTTTAGGGTATTTTCCAATTTGTTCGCTTAATCCCTAATTGTCCAATTCTGGACTCTGCAATTGTCCGTCCTCAATTTGTGACATCAAGTGGTATCGTGGAGACAATAAGAAAGGAAAATCACCATGCAGTCAGCACAGACCACGTCACGATAATATGTGGCCGTTGTAGGTTGCCATACGAAAAAGTGAAATTGCGGCTAGTAGTAAAGCAGTCAGAATGGCAAATGTAAGTAAATTACCCACTTTGGAATGCAGGTAAGATTTTGTGTACGATGAACAAATGTTGGTTAGTAGTGGGGGATTAGTTACACTGCCTTTGAGAAGTCTTTTGATTCTACGGTGCTTTTAACTCGGTTCATTGGTAACTGCGGAGCTGATTGTCGCTGCATTTCTTCCAGACGCGTCTGGAATTGCGATTTTGATGATATCAAATGTGACTTGCAGAAAATTAATGCAGTTTTATGTTCGAAAAGTAGTATAAGATCTTTTTCATGTGCACAATGCGTATCGGCTTTAAAATTCAATTGGAAGTACGCTTGCCCCTAATTGGAAAATTTAAGAGCACAACTCCCCCACAGTTAACCAACTCAGCTCAATTTTTTTTTCCGGCAACTCGTCTAAGCAAATGTTGGTAATTCCATAATTTTTGGTTCCTTTTTGTTTTAGCAGTGATAAAAATTAATTTCTGGACACTTAGATCATCCTTTCCAACCTCTTTTTCCTTTTTTTTCCGGAACAAGAAAACGTGCTGGTTTTTTTACCTCTCGTGATGGCCGCTCAGTCTGTTCCCTTCTTTTCGATATTTTTCTTTTTATCGCCACTTTCACCACATCGCTAGGTGTGTTCGCGTGAACACGCTCCCAAGGGGATCATGGCCGTAGACCGCAGCAGCAGACCGTAACAAACCTGCTTCGCTTTGAAGACCTGACGATGAAGCGAACAGGAAACCGGATCCTCTGTGGGAAGCTACTGCCAGGGATCTCCGACGACAAGCAACGTGGGGCACGACTCACCCCTGAGATAAGAGTCTCAAAGTCCTACTACGAAGCTAGCCGGGCAACATAGGTCTATCAAAAAAAAATTAAGTCAAGTTGGGAATAATTTCTGTTTCCTAGTTATACGGGCTTTGCGGCAATTAGACATTTGTTATGGAGAACTCGTCAAAACTCCGAAAGATGATTCCTAGAGTTTATAGCTCCCACCGGAATGCAAAACAAAAAAAAAGGTGTAGACATTTTGATCTGGAGAACTCGTCCAAACTCCGAAAGGCTAGTCCGACCTAAGCGTGGACTGCCAGGGTGTTCACGGTCCTCGGTGAGTACGCGTGTGAACAACCTATGAGGTCATTGCTCGGGGAGAATACTGGGCGAGATGTCCCCGACCGCCAAAACGCCCAGACAAAAAAAGTCCAATTGGTGGGTATATATAAAAAAAATCAAATTGTAAATTGACAAAAGAAACGCCCTTGTTGGTTCATTGCGGACGAATATCCGAAGCATGGAAGCGACCTATCAATTTCCCGTTTAGGTCCTCGAGATCATACAATGCATTGCCTATCTTTCGAAGCACGCGACATTTCAGGTATTTGGGTAGGAATTTGGCGTTAATGCCCTGTTTGAAGTTACTTAAGGCAAAGTTTTTTCGGAAAACTTCCTGACCTTCCTTGTAGTTGACCTGTCTAGAGCGCTTGTTATAGGTGGTTACTCCCCTATCCTTGGCCTGATCTAAATTTCTACGGATCTGCTCGCGTAGAACGCGTCCTTCAGATCAATGCCACTAATAAAATGCGTATCCTTTAGTCTGCTCAATAAGCCGTTGATACGGGGCAGGGGGTACGAGTCCTTCTTAGTCACCGCGTTGACCTTCCTCGAATCTATGCATAGCCTAACTTTACCTGGTTTCCGGACCAGTACTACAGGACTACACCACGGGGAGTTGGATTCTTCGATAACTCCGAACTGTAGTAACCTGTCTAGTTCTCTAAAAGCTTCGGCTTGCCTCGGTGGCGAAAGAGGAAAATGCTTGCTTTTTATAGGCACAGCATCACCGGTGTCGATGTGATGCTCCACTAATTTAGTTTGCCCTAGGCCTAACTTCTCGTACGAAGGAAACGTCTCGATGACTTTTCGCAATTCTGATTTCTGGTTTGGTGACAATTCATGGAGGTTCGGTTCCTCTTCCTTTTCAAGTCTAACCTCAAGGCACTCTACGCTTGGGAATATTTCGGGAGCTAACGCAAATGCTCTCCAAAAATCTACCCCGAAGTATGCTTCTTGGAGCAATGAGGGAACAAGGTAAAAACGAATAACCTTTGTGATATTTTTAAAAGTGACCGGTAGGGATACTGAGCCTAAAATTTTTTGCTTGTTGCCGCCCGCGGTATATACGAACGCATGTAAGGGCTGATATTCGAAGCCGTTATCCTCTAGGAATTCTACTCCATTTTTCCCTAAGATGGAGACGTTGGCTCCCGAGTCTAACAACCCTACAAGAAAACTATTTTTAATTCTAGCCTTTACTAAAGGCCTTTCGTCCTCTGTAAGCGTTAACGTGGTGGCTTGCAGCAGTCTACGCTCCTGTACTCTCCTGTGGTATCTCTTCCTACATTTCAAAATATTTTCCGATACCGGGTAGTGTTCAAAAATGGTATGTCTTATGTGTTCGTACCTATGTTCCCTTTCTTCTAGGTCTGGTGAAAGTTGCGTCTGGCAAGCGACATCCCTATGCTGGCGTCGCAGAATTCTAATCGGCTCGCTCATCGCGGATGAAGACGTTTGACTCTCGGCTTCAGAACTGTCTGTACTGTCAGGGTAAGTTATTATTACTTTTGAGGGCTCTTCTGCCAGGGTACTACTGCACCTCGGAAGCTCACCACCTCCATGCAGAGATTCGCCCTCTGGGTCAGCGCACGGGACGACGCCTCGAGCACTGGCTGATGTGGGAGCTATGAAGCCGAACGAGGTTCCCCCGCCTTCTCGCTCGGGTACTGGTTTCCCTGCCTGCGATGGTCCCTAGGGCATTTAGGGGTGAATACACCCTTATACCCACATTTAAAACAAAAAGGACTTTTTATGGGTTCCTCACAATATATATAGGAGTGCCCCATTCCCTGGCAATTCCAGCATTGGATTCCCGAGTAGTCCGGTCTTCTGCTGCGTCTATATTCCAGCGCCTCTATCTGCGGATCTATCTCGCCGTCCTCACCTTCCATCTTCATGTCCGGGGTTGTCACGCGTGCCTCGCTTACATGCCGTCCTGGGTAATTGGCTCCCAGCAGCTTGCTCTCTTTCAGCAGTTGTTCACCTCTGCGTGCTACATCGCGTAGATCATAGAGGGTCCTTACGTCCGCATTAAAAAGCATTAGCTTAAGGCTACTGTTGACGTTCCTTTTTATTATGTCAATCAGTAGAAGCTCTGACATCGGCTCCCTTAAGCGCGCGTTCAAGGAGATTATGTCCGCGTGAAACACGTCATAACACTCACTTGCCTTTTGCTTGCGCATGGAGATCTCCATCATGATCTCGTGGTCCGTTTTCAAAGTGCCAAACTCTCTTTTTAACGAGTAGCACAAAAAGGCATATGTCGCATTTGGGTTTTGTTTTGTGAACAGCCAGTACCACTCTTCGGCTCGTCCCGAAAGGAATAAGTGGAAACTGGCCATTATTTGTTCGTCAGGGCATTGTGTGCGCTCACACAAGGTGTTTAATTTGAAGAGGAAATCGGCTACACTCCCAGTGCCGTCGAATGCGATTTTCCACTCCTGCGGTTTTACGGCTATGCTGCTTGGAGTCGGGTACATTGGTGGTACTACCGATGGCAATGGGTTACGGTCCATCCTACTCGCGTTCCTGTGTTGCTGGTTTGCTTGCTGCGTGGATTCGAGAGCGGCGTTGAGCTGGGCCATGTTGGCTCTAATTGAGCCCATCTCTCTCCGCATTTCCTCCTGCGAAGCCTGGAACAGTTGGTGTAGCACGTCCACCCACGAGCCTCCACGAGTGGCTTCGTCCTGCATTCCTACGGTATTCGCCCGATCACTTGCAGCGTCTCCGAAATTTCCAATCCCATGATTTGGTGGTAAAGCACCAGCTCCTTCGGGTGCGTAGATCTGCACATTGGGCATTAGCCCCGAGATGTCGTGCGCGTTCGCGTGACTGGTGCTTATGGGTCTGTCTATTTTGTCACGCGGGTCGTTCAGGTCCGAGCCTATGTTGATTAGCGCGGGATCTCCGCGATGTCCCCCTACTGGGGTATGCACCACCAAGGGACGCCTAGCCTTGGAAAAAACCCCCCTATTACTACCGCCCCGGTTCTGCCTCCCTCGGAATCTTCCCGCACTCCCAAACGGAGTAGTTCGGCCCTGTTGGCCGTACGACTGGTCGCGCGACATATCAAAAAAAAATCTGTTCAAGTGAAAAGAAAACTTTTGCCACGTGGGGCGTTTAGAAAAAAAAATTATATAAAATTTTTTGAGCGCAAATATTTGCTAAAACCTCTGGTCAATAATCGTATCGGGTCGCAGAGGTCAGCTCCCAAAAAAAAAAATCCTCAGTTAATCAATGGGAATGCTGACATCCCATCCCCAGAAGGCCGCAGGTTAGGCAAAAAAAAATTTGATACAAACACATTCATACTTGGCCCTAGTGCTCCCAACCGCAATCGAGGGGGGTCTTAAGGCCCCCCTCCGAGATTGGTTGGGGCCACCAGGGTCCGCTCCAGGCACACACGACTAGGTCTCAACACGCCCAGCCGCAACGCAGGGGCAGTCTCCAGGGGCTTGCCCCTGGGACTGGTTGGGGGTGTTGAGGCCTCCCGTCCATTCTCGCTGGACACCCCTCCTGCCTCCGCCGCAATGGGTGGAGCGGTTTCGAAACCGCTCCCCCAGTCTGGTGGGACAGGAAGGGGTGCCACTCTGAATCCCAGCTCAACCCGTCACAATCCAGGTGGCACTATGTGTTGCCACCTGAGACGTGGGATGAGATGGGGTCCTACAACACATACACTCACACACTCATACCAAGACGATACAAAATTCGGCAAGGAAACAAAAAAAAACTACTTTACAAAAAAAATTTTAACCCAATTAGCGGACAAAATTATTCCATAGCCGACTAACGGACAACATTCCGGGAAAATAAAAACCCCAACTACAAAAAAAAAAATAAAGTGCGTGCAGCACTGCCTCATCGGGTGAATACAAAATCCCGATAACTGACGTTAAGTCACGTGGCTCCGTCAGCCACTGCCCCCGATGACCAGCCCGGACAACCTGATCCGTCTAACCATCCCACCGCAACGTAGGTGGCAGCTTCTGTGGCTGCTCACTCGGACTGGTGGGATGGTCAACCTCACAGGTTGACCCGACTGACCCTCGCGGCCAGCGCCTCAGGTGCCACGTTGGGCGCCATCTGTTATGGCGCCCTCAGCAACTGTCATCGATGATCATTCTGGACAACTTGATCCGCCCAACCATCCCACCGCAACGCAGGTGGCTGCTCCTGCGGCTGCACACCTCGGACTGATGGGATGGTCAACTTCACAAGTTGACCAAAATGACCAGCGCGACAGCGCCTCGGGCACCAAACCACGTTGGGCGCCATCTGTTATGGTAACGCATTTACAATGGAAGCAGTGGGGAAGGCGGTCGGCATGATATGTTGGTGCACAGTGGCTAGTCATTGTCGGCTGGGGCGGGTCCTTGCCAACCTTACTGTTCCTGCGCCATAAACAGAAAAAAGTTCCTATCATGCCTATCAAAACTGAAAGCTGTCAAAATCAAAAACCCTGACAGAAGCGCAGAGACCGACTCAAAACGCTTGAAATTCAAAATAAAAAAAACATCCGGCCGAACCGGATGTCACGGACAGACCGTTGACATTCAAAATTTAAAAATTCAAATAAAAAATAACCGCAAAAAAAGAAATTGACGCAAAAAAAATTACCGAACCGGAGATGACCGGTTACTAACTGTTAAAATCAAACTCGGAAAAAAAACGCTGAAAAATAAAAATAATATACAAAAATCTGAAAAATAAAAGGGCCGAATATACAGAGGGGGCGCCGCGGTTGGTGTTGCGACGCCCGGTGCCTATACCCACCCTCAAAATCCATGGCCACCGACGCACCTAAATTTCGGTGGCCCCTTACCTGTATACCCTACGTGCCTTCTAAGTAAAAAAGAACGCCAGCATTCCCATTACTACAATGTTTTTATTGACAATTCATTCCTGTGAAACTTAGACTATATTTATATTTAATACATACTAGATAAATCTCTGAGGTTAAGACCAACGAACTTTTCCCCCTTTTTTATTTCGCTAATTTTAACAACCAGTTTAATTAGCGGTATATTGAAAGCTTTTAAAAATAACAGAAAAAAAATGTTTTCGAAAGAAATTCCAAAATTTTGCTTCTAATTCTCCGTAACGTTATTGGGCTTTATTTATCCGTGTAAAACGGTATAGACAGAAATCTATTGAAAATTCCAAAATGTTCAAGGTTATAAAGCAGTTCTCAAGTTTTCAATTTTTTTTCTTTTCGAAATCGTTGTGGACATTTTCTTTTACATAGCTTTCCTTATGTAATAACTTAGAATTTATATAGGTAAATAGAAGAAATTAAATAACTTTTAAAATTTGTTAACAATTTTTGCGGGTACTTCCACGTTCACTACAGTAGGTTCTTTTTGATGAAATGCAGAACTAAAATTATCTCTCTTTATCTATTCTTCAACTTGCAGATGCATACAATAAACTTAAAAATTGTATCATTAAACCCATTCGGAAATTTTAGTATCCGTACGGAATCCTTTTAATATATTTCACACGTCTTGGAATGTTTCGAAATTCAAGTTACTAGGCGTTGAACAAATTTGATATATTTTCTTCCCCGGTTTTATTTCCGTGTTAATTATTTTAGTTTATCTCATCTTATTTTATTTTATCTTAAGTTAGTTTGTTTCATATTATTTTATTTTATCTTAATTTAGTTTATTTCATTTGAGGTTATTTTATCTTAATTTAGTTTATTTCATTGTATTTTATTTTATCCTAATTTAGTTTACTTCGGGTTAGTTGAAGGAAAACTAGAAGTCAAAAAAAAGTATTCATGGAAGTTTATTGGCAACTTCCCTGTTCGATGAACCATATGTGACTCATAATAGCGTAGTGGAATGAGTTCATAAGTCACATGTGACTCATTTCTTTATACAACTTTGATGACGCTGTCTGGGTACGAGCGTGTCGTTATAGATATTTGCGAGTTCTAAGTGAGCGTATATCCAAAAGAACCGGACTTTAGGAAGTGAAAAAAAAATTTGGAAAAAAGGTGTTCCTCCTTTTTTTTTCTAATACCCTTTTCTCATGTTTTTTAATTATTGATTATACTTCCAACTTCACTCAAACAAAAGGGCGTACTCATACACGCTTTTCACCTTTATGTATCAATTTACTGCTATTTTGATTCGTAACTTAAGTTATGTTTTTTTTTTTTTTTTCTATATGTTCACCTGGGACTCATTGAATGTGGTAACAAGATTGGTTTTGCTACGTTCCTGAGTCACATTTGAATCACCCCGAATTGAATAGCCAAAATAAGGTAAATATATGCCAAATCATTTATAAAATAGTATTCTATAATATGTATTCCAATTATTCAATTAAGCAATACAAAAATTAATGGGCGTACGGCCTTCTCAAAGCGCTTGTCTACAGCAGCGCATTCCTAATGCTATTGAAATGCATTCAATTTATCTTTAAATGGCTATGCTTAAGGGTATATGAAAATGTAAATGTATGTGTGTTAATTACTCCAATCTAGTTAGTATAATACTTTCTATAATTTTAAATACTAAATCTTCTTCTAAGTGGTTTCCAAAGTATCCTACTGTCGAATTCGGTTTTGGCAGATTATAATGGTCCGTAGTACGGAACGAACTCACCCATTGTTTTAACGTTGTGGTTATTGTATGTGGCATTCCGCAGGCTTATAGCTGGCGGCCTGGCTGTTGTTGTTGTTGGTGTTGTATCATATGCTACTGCGTATGGAGTTTGTGGTGGTTTTGGTGTACCTTCATACGTACACGAATGCGCTTTAGGGTATTTCCCAATTTGTTCGCTTAATCCCTAATTGTCCAATTCTGCACTCTGCAATTGTCCGTCCTCAATTTGTGACATCAAGTGGTATCGTGGAGACAATAAGAAAGGAAAATCACCATTAAGTCAGCACAGACCACGTCACGATAATATGTGGCCGTTGTAGGTTGCCATACGAAAAAGTGAAATTGCGGCTAGTAGTAAAGCAGTCAGAATGGCAAATGTAAGTAAATTACCCACTTTGGAATGCAGGTAAGATTTTGTGTACGATGAACAAATGTTTGTTAGTAGTGGGGGATTAGTTACACTGCCTTTGAGAAGTCTTTTGATTCTACGGTGCTTTTAACTCGGTTCATTGGTAACTGCGGAGCTGATTGTCGCTGCATTTCTTCCAGACGCGTCTGGAATTGCGATTTTGATGATATCAAATGTGACTTGCAGAAAATTAATGCAGTTTTATGTTCGAAAAGTAGTATAAGATCCTTTTCATGTGCACAATGCGTATCGGCTTTAAAATTCAATTGGAAGTACGCTTGCCCTTAATTGGAAAATTTAAGAGCACAACTCCCCCACAGTTAACCAACTCAGCTCAATTTTTTTTTCCGGCAACTCGTCTAAGCAAATGTTGGTAATTCCATAATTTTTGGTTCCTTTTTGTTTTAGCAGTGATAAAAATTAATTTCTGGACACTTAGATCATCCTTTCCAACCTCTTTTTTCTTTTTTTTCCGGAACAAGAAAACGTGCTGGTTTTTTTACCTCTCGTGATGGCCGCTCAGTCTGTTCCCTTCTTTTCGATATTTTTCTTTTTATCGCCACTTTCACCACATCGCTAGGTGTGTTCGCGTGAACACGCTCCCAAGGGGATCATGGCCGTAGACCGCAGCAGCAGACCGTAACACATTCTTCTTTGATTAGGGTGTTCCTCCCCTTTTTAATTCGTTGGTTCGGAACCATTTTTATGACTGATTATTACAAATGAACTTAGAAGTAAAAATACTTAAATTTTATTTACATTCATGTTTGTTTACTGGTAGGAACTGGAAAGTTAATGGCGAGAATATTAATTTCAATTTAAATTAGTAAAATACTTTGTATGTTTGTTTTGTTTGAATTTTCTTTTGTAAATAGTTACATTGTAATATATATATTAGATTTGTTAAAGTTTTACATTTTTAGTCTTAGCTGTTTTGAAATATGTTTTTTGAATATACAAAATTTTATGCTTTTTTTTTTTTGTTGTTTTTTTGTTTTAACAATTTTTTTTGCCTTCGTGGCTGCTTAAATTCTAGTAAGGAAATTTGGATTTGTTTTTTTAATCAAATTTAAAGTTTAGTCAGAGTATTAAAGTAATGTTAATTTACTTTACTTAGGCGATTTTTATGTACTACTTTTTCTTTGTTTTTAACTTCATCGAAAATAGTTACGTTAGGTTCGTTAATTTTAGTTATAATAAAAGGACCTTGATAAATATTTTCGTGCTTATGATGTGGTTCTTTTTGTAAAAGTACTTTATCTCCGATTTTTACAACTAAAGGTCGTGCCGTTTTATTGTACAGATTTTTACTTTGTAACTTATTTTTATCATTTAGATTTTGTGCCATTTTGTGCGTTTTTTGCATCCTAAACTTAACTTCTTTGGCATAGTTCTCGACATTATAAATTGGGTCAATTGTTTCTTTTGTCAATTCATTAGGCAAAGTTGCCTTTTTCCCAAAAACTAGCTCGAAAGGCGAAAATTGATTGCCGAAAACTGTGCTAGTCGTAGTATTGTGTAGGAAAGTAAAGTATTTTAAATAAACATCCCAATCAGAAAAAGTGTCTTTTAGATATGCACGTAAGTATTCATTAAAAACTCTATGGTTACGTTCAATCGTGCCAACAGTTTCATGATGGTATGCAGTTGAAAAATTATGTTGAATATTTAAAAGCTTTGTTAATTCTTCGAATAATTCATTTTTAAATTCAGTACCTAAATCTGACTTTATGGCATTCATTGTGCCGTAAGTTAAAATGAATCCTTCAAAAATTGCTGAAGCGATTGTTTTTGCCGATTTGTCTGGCACAGCGACTGTTACCAGGTATTTAGTCATGTCGCAAATCATGGTAAGTGCGAACTTGTTACCATATTTGGACTCAGGTAGGGGTCCTATTGTGTCAATTACTAATATATCGAATGGTTTACAAGGAGTTGGTGTTAAAACAAGTTTTTCTTTTGTTTTAGGTTTAACCTTGTTTAAAAGACAATCTTTACAATTTTTGATATATTTCGATATATCACGAGTCATATTCTTCCAATAAAATTTTGTTCGCAATTTTGCGTAAAGTCTTTTCATTCCGCAATGTCCACCGGAAATGGTATCATTATGGTAAATTTTCATAAGCTTTAATTTTGTATCTTCATCTGTTACTGTCTCCACTGGATCTGTTAGTATAATTTCTAAAGATTTTAAAATTTTATTTCCAATATTTTTGAAATTTGTAATAGTATAATGTTCGAACATAATATCGTTTTTAGGCCATTCAATCTGCTTAATTTTGCATTTGCCGGCTTCTGATTCAAGCCTCGAAAGTAATTTCTCTAAAGTCATTATTTCGTTAACAAGCTCAAAACTAAGTAACTCGAGTTTCTTATGTTTAATATGCGCAATAATTCTTAAATTTGTTGTTTTATTATATTTATCGTACGTAATTGCAGATCTTATTCGTGGAACTATTTAGAAAAGTTAAATGAAAATTTGTCGTAGACATGTAAAGTAAGTTGTTTTTCATCGTTTTTGTCTGTTTTCCTATGTAAATTTTTGTCGTTTGCCTTTTTTGTCATGGCTCTTCTCTGTACTGCCAAAATTTGTTTATTAGCTTCTTTAATCTCATCGATTGTTATACGCGATAGTGCATCAGCACAAACGTTTGATTTACCTTTTATATATACAATAGTAAAGTTATATCCAGATAGTTCCAGTCTTATTCTTGATAGTTTTGAAGATGGGTCCTTCATGTTGAATAAGTATACTAGAGGTCTATGGTCTGATTTTACAATAAAATGGGTACCATACACATATGGTCGAAATTGCTTGATTGCAAAGTAAATAGCTAAAAGCTCTAATTCTATAATGGGTTTTTTCTGTTCGGTAATTGGTAAATCACTACCTTGCTGTTCTTGACTCAAAATAGCGCCACATCCAGTTGTGGAAGAATCAACTGTAATAATGAATTGTTTAGTAAAATCTGGATATTGAAGTAATTTTGGTGAAAGTAACGCTGCTTTTAAAGTTAAAAATGCTCTTTCGCACTCAACATCCCATACAAATTCAACTCTTTTTCTGCTTAATCGATTTAGAGGCGCTGCCAGAGACGCAAAATTAGGTATAAACCGTCTGTAATAGTTTGCAAACGCGACGAATCGTCGTACCGCGTCTTTGTCAGTCGGTTTTGTATACTTTTTAATTGCGTTTATTTTAGAGTCGTCTGGCAACAAACCTTTGGCTGAACATTTATGACCTAAAAATGTAACTTCTGGTCGTAAAAAGTTGCATTTATTTGGGTTAAGTTTGAGATTGAAAGATCTACAAGTATCGAAGACTTTTGAAAGATTTTTGATGTGGTGTGCTTCACTACACCCTATGACGATAATATCGTCGACGTACAAAAATGCGACATTGGGTGGTATGCCCGAAAAAGCTATGGTCATCATTCGTGAGAATGAATTTGGTGCTATATTTAAGCCGAATGGAAGCACTTTCCATCTAAATGCGCCACGGTCAGTGCTGAAAGACGTAATGTCACGAGAGTCAGGATGCAAGGGAATTTGATGAAATCCTGAAAAAAGATCTAATGTGGAAAAATACTTTGCTCTACCGAGATTATCTAAAATATCGTCAACTCTAGCTAGTGGGAATTTATCAGCAATGAGTTTTTTGTTTACTGCGCGAAAATATACGCACATACGATATGCTTTTTGACCATTTGTATCTTTCTTTGGGACTACAATCAAAGGACTATTGTAATTCGAATAACTGGGTTCAATCAAATCATTGTCTAACAATTTATTTACTTGTCGATTTATTTCTTCGCGTTGAGAGAATGGCAATCTATAGTTTTTAACATATACCACATCGTTGTCTGTCAATCTTAGTTTTTGCTCGTAAAAGTTATTTAAAGTAATTTTGTCCGTGTCAAGAGCGAAAATGTCGGCATAATCTACGCAAAGGTCAATTAATTTACTATGAGCATGTTGAGGTATTTGATTTTTTAAAATTGAAGTCAGTTTTTTCGTACGTTTGTCTTCTGTTTCTGTCTTGTTAATTGTATAAACATTATAATTTGAAAGTTTTTCTGTTCGAATGCTGTTACTTTTCACATACTTTATATCATCCGTGGTATTTATGACTTTAATTATTGGGTTACTGGAATTAACAATGCACCTAGCTGTGAAAACACCCTTTTCAATTTCCTGCGAGTCCACGAAAAGTGGTTCGGGTGAATCTCCTAAATCAAAAAGTCTGAATATTTCACATCTTGGTGGAATGATACAACTGTCGCCTTCTGTTCCGTGTAGGATTGGTATCACGACTTTTTCATTACCTACCCAAAAGGAAATACTGTTTCTTTCATAATTAATAATGCATTTGTTAATTTTCAGAAAATCATTACCCAGTATGCCATCGGATGGAATATTAAAGTCTTCATTTACTACGTGTAAAGTATGTTTAATAGAAAAGTTAGAAAAATTTAAATTTACGGTAATTTTACCTAAAGTCGAAACTGAATTAGACGTGACACCGGTAATGTTAATAATGTCGTTCGTATTTAAGGAAATATTTCTGTCTAAACATGATATTTTTATTAAAGAAATGTCGGCTTGAGTGTCTACAAGGAAAGAACAAAATTTTTGTGACTCATTTAGTTGTAATTCTATGAAATCTGAGTAATTTAAATTTAAACAATATATGGCTATTGGTGAGGGAAGTTCGCTTACTCGCTTAATTCGTCCTCCCTCAGTGTTTGCTCCTGAGGGGCGCTGGCGTTTAAAGCGCGAACGTTTGCGTTTCGACCTCTACCATTGGCTGATCTCGAATCGTTACCTCTATTGTTACCATTATTTGTATTTGAATTGGAATTTGTAATTGGACGCGTATTATTACTGTTGTTATTCTGGTATCTATTTCCGTTATAATTTCTATATCTTTGATTGTTGTTACCGTTATAGTTACTATTATATGAAAATGAAATATTATTTCTATAACCAGTATAGCCGCGGTTTGGGTAAAAACCTCGATAACTACCAAGTGAATTTCTGAATGTGTTCTTACCACGTGATCGAAAAGCTAAAACCTGATGTTCAGTTACTTCGTTGTTTTGTTCTACAATTAATTTTGCTACTACGTCTTTCGGATCTGTAAATGCCGTTGAGGCTAAAATGGTTTTGACTAAATTTGGTTTTGCATTTAAACGAAACACGTTAACCGTTTGTTCGACTGCCATTTCATGAGCTTTTGTTTGAGTGATCCCTTCAATAATAAGAGACCGCTCAAGTGAGTCAGCTAAAGCTTCAACTTTTTTGGCAAAATCTGTATAATTGTTACCGTTAACATGCATCGCTGCAATTCTCCCTGCTACAACTTTCGAGTTGTCTGGTTTGATCCTATTACGCAGAGCTGTTTTAATATCATTGACTGAAGTTACTTGTGTTGTTAGAGCTTCGCGAGCTTTACCCTCTAATTTTGATTTTAAGAACGCTGTAAAAGTATCGGTTAAATCTGCAGTAGCGAATTGCTCAAGTAGTGCAATTTTGTCTATAAAAGAATCAAGTGCTAGTGGATCACCACTGTAGTTTTCTCTAATAGAACTAGCACATGTGTTAATAAAAATTCTCTTTTCCTCAGGCGTTGCCATGATTTGATCGTTAAGATCTGGAGCTGAATTAGCAGAAGATGAGGCCACGTTTGTACTAATTGGATCGTTAAGATCTGGGTTTACGTTAGTAGAAGGGTTAACTAAGTTTGTACTATTTGGGTCGGTAGGATCTGATTTTAAAGTAGAAGAAGTTAAAATTTCACTATTTGAATCGTTAAGATTTGAAGTTAAATTAGAAGTTAAATTTTTAATGGAAGAATTTTCGAAGTCTGGAAAATCTGTTGATAAAGAAAATCTATTTTCCTGGTTTGTGAATTTTCGGTCGAAGATGAAGCTAAACTTTCGTAGCTTGAGCCTGATTTATCTGAATCGGATTCTGAATCTGAAGTTTTTTGCACTTGTCTACCACTTCTAAGGTTGTAGATATGAAATTACTAAAGCACTTGTTTGAATTTTGAATTTATATTTGAAGTTAAATTGTCGAGGAAAAAGAGCGAAGGAAAAAATTAAAGAAATATTTAACAATTTATTAGAAGAATTAATTGAAACTGCAGTAAATTTTTATGAAAAATTTGTAAAAAGTAATTGAATTCAAAATGGCTCAAAAGTATGTAAGTATTAATTGGTAAAAGTCTTAAAATGTACTCACGGACGCACCGCTTTATTCAAAAGAATCTCAATTTGGGTTTTCACGGAACCACCGCATGTACCGAAAAATTAATTTGTTTTTTCGAAAACCACCGTATGTATCAAAAAAATTAATTGGTTTTCTAACAACCCACCGTTTATCAAAATCCAAAATTTATATGAATGCGAAATTACTTTTTCCTTTAATTTTGAAATTTAAAATTTTGATTTAAATGCGAAAACACCGAATTTTAAAAAGTTTCATAAATATTTTGATATGCATACATAAAGCGTAAGAAAAATACCCGTAGGCAACATGTTAAATACATATATGTATACTTATTTTTCTCGTCACTGCTGCTGCGCTGGCAGACCTGGATCGCTGCTGGTGTTGTTGCTGCTGCTGGTATGTGTCTTCACGTGTTAGAGTTGGTGGTGGTGGAAAATTTTTGGAATTGTGTATATGTATGTTTTTGGGTGCCGTTACCTTCGCCGTTATGCGTGGCGTGGTGCGAGTGCCGTTATGTAAAATTTATGGAATTTATAAAATTTTGCGTTGAATTTTCAATATTAAATTGTATTTTAATTTTGCTGAATTTTGCTTTTATTAAATTTTGATTAGTAGAATTGTCTTTGGGGTTTATTAAACTCAATGTAGAAAATTTGTATTGTCGTTTTTAAATTTAATTTGTAAAATTGAATCGTAGAATTGTTTAAAGTTGTACTAGAAAAACATATTTTAGGTTTGTTAAATTTTATTTTAAGAAATTATATCGTAGTTTAGTAGAAATTATTTAGAAAATTATGTATTGTACTTTTATTGTTAAATTTTAATGTAGGAAATTATATCGTAGTTTAGTAGAATTTCATTTTAGAAAATTGTATATTGAGGTTTTGTTGAATTTTATTTAGAAAATTGCATTGTAGTTTATTGAAAATTTATTTAGAAGAAATTTAGTTGAATTTATTTAGAAAATTACGCCGTAGGTTAGAATTTTAATTAGCAATTTAGGTATTGTAATCTCAGAATTTATTAGAAAATTGTATTGTTATATTTTTGCACGTTTTTCGCACCACACACACTTTTCCTTTTTTTTGTCCACTTGAAAAAAAAATTTCCACTCACCACTGCCGCTTCGCCACGGTGCCAAGATTAAAAAAGAAAGACCGGGCTCCAGCCTCACGGTCGCCATGTAAACTCTCCTTACCAGGTGGAGGTCTATCCGCGTCAAGTTGCCTTCTTTGGGTAGTTGCCGTGGAGGGCGCCGCCTCCAGATCGATGCTCTCCTGTAGGTTATGGTGAAGAAAGGGCGGTCTTTCCCGCCGGGCATTCATTCGGTACAAATAAAAAACACTTCTTTCTACTTTTAATCTAAACACGTTTATTTTAATTTTAGTTTTTCGGACAAGCACGTCTGAATGCTACGTCTGGCAAATTTTTAATTAATTATTCAGAGCCGAATTGCTCTGTGTTCAAGTTGTTCCACACCCGTGGGTAAACAACGGGTGTTGCAGCAACTTGAACACAGGGTGACATTTTAATATTTATTAGGGCTCTGTTACAACAACAACGAATTTCAGACCATTCTTACAAACTTAACAATTCATGTTTTATTTAATAAAAGACTAATCAATTAGAAAGAAAATGATCAGAATTTGATTTCATACTAAATTTAGTACTAAGGAAAAAAATAGTACCAATATTTACTATTAGGCTTAAGTCCGAACACCTATAGTAACGGCATGGAATCGAAACTATACATATGCAAAAAGGAATCTTACAAACTTACTAAAGAGTGTGTGATATTTAAACAGGTGAAATATTATTAACACAGAGAAACGAATCATATTAAATCAAATATAAGTTATTTGATTGAAATTTCCGCGGTTTTGAAGTATGTTACGAATTCAGTATTAGTAAATATTAATCTCAAATAATTTAAAAACATTTCTAATACCAACTCATTTCGTTGATTCTCTTGTTCTCTCACGATTCACTGATCATACTTAATGATCATTAACACGGTAGTTAAATAAAAAAATTATATGTACATATGCAAAACAAAAAAACCAAATGGTATGAAAATATAACAATTTTATTATAAACTTACGTGCATTGATGTTGCAGGAACTCGACGAAGGCCTTCTACGATGCTTCTGCTTTGCTGTAAAATGGTACTTTAGCACATATGTAAATATTCTAATTAGAATTTGATATTGCATTGCTTCGAGTTGCAATCAGATTTTTGTTTTCTTATTCTTACTGGAACGCCAATAAGACATTGGAAACTCTCTCTCTCTCCAATCACTTAACAAAATATCACTCTCTCCTTTTCTAACTTGAACATTTAATTATAATAAACTATATTATTATACTAATTTTACTTAAATTTTCATGAACCATGAAACTCAAAAAGATTATAATTTTCTTTGTTAAATTCAAAGGAAGTTCATTGATAACTTTCGCACACATTTAATTTAATAAAATTATGTTACCTACACTATATTTTTCTCTCTCTTTCATATTAAGTATGTATATACTTGTGTCTTTAAGTTATATTCTAGAAGCAAGTATACATATTCGTATATTTCTGCTTTTATTCGAAAGATTTAATTTTTACATTTTTTTTTATGTTAAAAATTGTTTCCGGGTTTTTCCCTTTCTTTTTTGAACATCCCATATTCCGAAATTTGTTTAACTTAAATTTTTCTATTATATATGTTTTTTTTTTCTCGATTTTCACCTCGAAAATATTTTTAGTCAGACTATTACGACTATACCGCGACAAAACTAGTTGTATACTGGAAGTCAAGAGGAACTCGGAATTTCTCGATTTTTCACGACTCTTGACTGCATTTACTTATGCATGTATATAACTTTTTTTTTCTTTAAACAAAAAGAATTATTTTTTTTCCCAAGGTTTAAATATAATACACTTATACAACTATTTTATCACTCCAAATTTTGTCACTGCAACCAAGCCTGCGAGTTTTCCATGGTGAAGTTGATGATGATGTAGCCCCAATCCGTGTCATTGTGAATACCAATCCGAAAATTGATGGATCTTTTAAATATTATAGCTTTAATTTGCGGGTTACGCGTTTAGATTTTCGAAAACCCGAATTATTTTTCTCTAAGAAGGATTAGCGAATATTTAACTTTCCGCTTTACTTGTGGAACTTAGATCCGAACGATTTTTAACTTTTCGCCGATACTAGGATCATCGCGCGAGTATACGTTTAAGGCAAACTTTATCCAGCCAAAATACCCCGCTATGTCTAAATCCGAAGCTTTTATAGGCACGGAAAAACAAGCCAAAAAGGTGGCGTGATGCGAAACAGAGATATTTAAACAGGGATAGAGATCGATATTTATATACATTTGTCCTTTTTTAGTTGTTTTATAGGACATTATCTGTAAATTGTTTTTTAACCCTTGCATTCTTTAATATCTTTTCCGTGGTACCACCCTATCTTACCACGTATGTCTTGCAATTGATACATGGAGTTTCCTTTTGTGGCGAGAACTGTAGCTTTAACAAAAACGGGTGCTAGCTTGGCGTTAAACTTATTTGCTTTGTCGCTCAGAACGAAATTGCGCCGATATACATTTTCACCAACACTAAATGGTTTTACTCTGCTTCGGAGGTTGTAGCGTTGAGCTGATTTCTCAAAAGCGTTTTGTATATTGTTGGCCAACTCAGTACGCACGAGTCGGAGTTTGTCTATGCGGTCTATTACAGTATGAGAATAATAACTTCTGCTCTTAGCTGCTGACTACATGAATGTAACTATGTGAAATATTCTCTTAGCTGTTAGCTTCGCTGTTTACATGTATGTGTGGCTGCTTGCTTTTATGTTTACAAGTACATATGTGTGGTTGCTTACTTTGCTGTTGCTGTGCATTTATTTACTAGCAGTGATGTGTAGAACTGCTAATATTCGCCACAATATGAAATGAAAATACATAAATAAAAAAAAAAAAAATGAAAATATATACATTGGCTATTTCTGCGAACACAACTGTTGAATATTTTTGATCCCCTCAACGTTTGGGATTTTACGTTAAATTACTAAGTATCTATTTTTTTCGCTACATGAGCTCAACGTGTTTGTTCAGCTGCTTGACAGTCTTTTGCAATTCAAAATTGTTGGTTATTAATACAATTTTTCCTCTTAGTATTACAGTGAAGTGTACGAAATAATCACATTTAAGATTAATTATTTCATGCAACGTATCAACGTGTACATACGAGTATGTATGTATATAAATACGTAACGCATAATGTGAAAGTCAAAGTCCACACAATAATACTTCATTTTCAACCTGTTAATTTTGTGTCACATCTTAAAATTTCACTTATTTTTTCATAACGCGTCTAAACGAATTTCAAAAACAAAATAAAGTAAAAAAATAAAATATAATGAAATAAAATAAAATTAAATTAAATGGAATAAAATTAAATAAAACGAAACACGAGAAAACAAAAATAAATAAAATATAAATTAACTGAATGAAGAAATAGATGGAAAAGAAAGGACAGGAAAGGAAAGAAAAGGAAAGGAAGGGAAAGCGAAGTAAAGTAAAGCAAATAAAAGGAAGGGAAAGAAAAGGAAATTAAGGGAAATGAAGGAAAATGACAGGAAATCAAGAGAAATAAAAAGAAACGGAAGAAAAGGAAAGAAAAACAGAAAAGAAAAGATTCGTAGGAAGGCTATGTTTTTTTTATAGTTTTACGAGTTATACTAAGCGAATACTGCAGTGGTTGAATTTCATTAAATAACATTAAATCGATATTTAACAACTTCATTTTATATGTTGAATATAGATATATGATTTTGTTTGGGTATATATTAAACTAGTTTTAAACTAGTTGTTTTCTAACTGAAATTTGACAATTAGCATTTTTAATACACCACTTTCTTATATGGAAAAATAATAATTTGAAAAAAACTAAAAACCTACGCTTTTTTAGCTAACCGACCTAAAAATTAGAAAATAATGTTTAATCACAAAGTGGAATATTTTACCATAAATAATTTACTCAAAATGAAATTACCCATGATCAAACTTAAGTTATTAACAGAATAATCAAATGCAAAGTGAAAAGCGTGTGGTTTATTTTACTATATTTTCATAATAGTTCCAAATAGAATAATTGTAATACTTAATATAACATGCATCCCACGCTTTTTACTCTGAATCTGATTATTCTGCTAATAACATAAATTTTATTATTGGTAATTTTACTTTGAGTAAATTATTTCACCTTCTACTAAAGTAAAATAAAATCTTTGTGATTAAAAACTTTTTTCTAATTTTTAGTTCGGTTAGGCATTCTGCCGTCCTTATTAAGAATATAAGTATCTGCATTTCTTTTCGAAAGTTAGTTATTTACATAGGCGAATTCGTCTTGAAAGTGAAAATTTATTCGTGTAAAAATATTTTTAAAATTTGAAATAAACACAAAGCTATAATGGTTTAGTTTTCACACTTTTACAGCGCCTGCACAAATCTTTCGCGAATCATAGTGAAAAATGTGGGTATCTACAAAATTACAGGAGTATTTACAGTTTTTGTAGGAAATCAAGTGATATTAAAATATGTATCCTAATTTTCATTTTTTTATTTTTATTTTTTTTTTTTATATGTATCCTAATCGCTTCCCAAGGCAGTCGGTTCTATGTACCGGAGCGACTCGGGATTTTTCCCGACCAAGAACTGTCATTTCAGTGTAACCCCATTTAATTCGTTATGTCCTTCCCATTTAATGTATCCTAATAAAAAATACTTTATGTACGCAAATACGCTTTTTTAGGAAGACCTTCGTTTTTTAGATAGCCGTATCTAGAAAAATCTACAGACAAAATTGTAGATACGGCTCCTAAATTGCTTTTCTAAGACATTTTGCTTCAAGCGAAAGCAGTATCTATAGTTTTGCATATAAGGAGCCAAGTTTAAATTTTTTTTTGGCATTAAAAAAAAAATCACATAAAAATTTGCACATTTGAAAAATACAGATACAAACACATTATGTTCAATAACTCAGTCTCCGTTCAAATGTAGATACCTACATTCTTTATTAGGACGGCAGTATAAAAGCGTAGGTTTTTAGTTTTTTCAAACTATTATTTATTTATAATTTTTCATGGCCACTTTAAGTTGCTAATTAACCTTATGACCAATTCAAGTGGCCATAAGGTAAATTGACCGTATGAACCCTTTAAATTGGTCACAAGGTTAACTGACCTTATGTCCGCCGGCCTTATGTTCTCAAGAATTAAATTATTACTTTGAAGTCGGTCCTTGACACGTGTGCAAAGTTTCACTTAACCTTATGGCTATTCTAAATAAAGTAAATTGGCCTTACAACCCCTTTGATGTGGTAATGATTATTGTATTGTCATCGGTCCTTAATACGTGTGAAAAGTTTCAAATTAATCTTCTAGAAGTTGAATTAAAATTTCGCTCAAAAATTCCGTTACATGCATACATAAATACGACCCAAGCCAATAAAACATGAACACTAATCGATTATGTCAATGTATAGAAATTAAAATAAAAGTAAATAGTAGATTTGCCAGGTAGGCATTTACCCTCTCATGTATGTAGGCACATATTTGTTCTTACACACAGTTATTGTAACCACGTTTACACGCACTTATAACTATATATACATACATATTGTCACGGATATTAGCATCCCTAAGCTATACCATCACTAAGGCGATGCTAAGCGATGTTTACGTCAATAATCAAATCATGTATACACATATATAAGGCAGCCGAGAGATGTCACACACAGATGCATTTACTTATACGCCTATGTGTGTGCGAGAGACTGTAAACTACAAACTCGCATACATCTGAGAGACGCTGAAAAGTAGAAAATTGTAAACAAGTAGAAACTATATGAGAACTATAAACACTCGAAATAGTTGGTAAGTTCTGGAAATAGAAGAGCCTAGATGTATGCAGCGTAAACTATAAAAGCGGCACAAGCGAGTAAAATGGAATTCAGTTTGATTTGAGTTGTCAAGCAGTTGCGATTAAGACGATATCTAGCGAGCAATAGCAGTATTATTTTGAATAGTAGAGTTTCATTGAGCTATCAATCAGTGTGGTTATTAAGCAAGCTATTCGTTGCACAGTTTGTTATTGTGAAGTACTTTAATAAAGGCCATTTTGCATTATTACAAATTTGAGTTATTTATTCAACAGTTTAGTGATTCGAACTTAGCAGAGGATTGCAAATAAGAGGATTTGCAAGTAAATTCGTTACAATTGGTGTCAGAAGAGGAATTGTTGAATAAATTCCAGAGGACAACAAGGACATGGCAAAGTTCAGTGAATTGAAGATCCAGCAACTAAAGAAGGAGTTGGAGAGCCGTGGATTGAATACAAGCGGGGTTAAACTCGAACTTCAGGCACGGCTACGAGAGGCAATGGAAGCAGAAGGAATTGATGTGGACGAGTATGTCTTTTATCCTGATGAGGACGAGACAACAGCAAAAATTGAAGAGAAAAATGAAACACCGCAGACAATGGCGAACACAGACCTAAACATGATGTTGGCTGCAATATCGGCACAAATGTCCGAAATGTCATCACAAATATCTACCAACATGTCGTCACAATTGGCATCCCAACTGGAATCGCAAAAGACAGAAATAACATCTCAACTGTCATCACAGATGGAATCCCAACTGGAATCGCAAAAGACAGAAATAACATCTCAACTGTCATCACAGATGGAATCCCAAGAGACACGTATAACATCAAAGATGTCATCTCAGCTGGAATCGCAGGAGAACCGTATAACAGCGAAGATTGAAGCACAAGAGGCACGGATATCCGAAATGTCGGCGCAAATTTCAGCACAGATATCATCGCAGATCTCTGCTCAACTGGAAGAGCAAGAAGAACGTATTTCCTCGAAGTTGGAGGCGCAAGATACAAAAATTTTACAGTTTGAAGAAAAAATCGAGGCCGAGGTGGATGCTTTGAGAGGACGTATCGAGCAGTTGCAACTAAATCGCCCAGCAGTTTCAACGAGTAATCCAAAGGTAAAAACACCATCCTTTGACGGTTCTGTTCCTTTCCAGGTCTTTAAGCTACAGTTTGAGAAGACCGCAGCAGTGAACAACTGGAATGTGGAAGATAAAGTTGCCGCACTCTTCGTAGCATTGAAAGGACCAGCTGCCGAGATCTTACAGACTATTCCAGAGTACGAACGGAACAGTTATGACGCATTGATGGCTGCTGTAGAACGGCGATACGGAAGCGAACACAGGAAACAGATATTTCAAATAGAATTGCAAAACCGCTACCAAAAAGCTAACGAGACTTTGCAGGACTTTGCTTCGGACATTGAAAGATTGGCTCATCTTGCAAATGCGGATGCACCCGTGGAATATACGGAAAGAGTGAAGATTCAGAGCTTTATAAATGGCATAAGGGACGTCGAAACGAAGCGAGCCACATACGCGAACCCAAAGCCAACATTCGCAGAAACGGTGTCACAAGCTCTGATTCAGGAAACGGCGTCGCTTCTGTGTAAGCCAGTTTTCAAAGCACGCCGTGTGGAAGTAGAAAGGCCAGAGTGGGTAGACGCAATATTGGAGGCACTGAAAGGATCGCAAAAGCGAAGTGAAAAAGTTATCAAATGCTTCAAATGCGGGAAGTCCGGTCACATAGCACGTCATTGCGATCTTGGTCTTAATAGTTCCAACAATGTGGGTGGCCGTAAATGCAAAGCTGGAGGAGATGAGCAAGAGCGAGTAAGAGGTAGAGAGCTAGATCCAGCTATTGAATGCCCTGTGATATCTGTGTCGCAAATTGGAAGGAAATCAAGCAGTCTTACCGTCAGAGGGAATGTGGATGGCAAAGAACGAGTACTGACTGTAGATACGGGCGCATCTCATTCCTTGATCCGATCTGACTTGGTCAACAGGAGAGTAAAACCGTTACCTGGAGCAAAGTTGCGTACGGTCACTGGCGATTATAACCAAGTTCAGGGAGAAGTGATATGTGAAGTATTGATTGGGAAGGTCATGGTTCTACACAAATTTGTTGTGGCGGAGATTGTTGATGAAGTTATATTGGGAGTGGATTTCTTGGTTGACCATGACATCAAGATCGATATGCAGAGAAGGGTGATGTGTTATGAGAACCAAGATGTGCCACTTAACTTTAGTTTGGAAAAAGGGTTCAGCAGTAATCGGGTACTGGTGGAGAAGACTCGACGAAGGCCACAAAATTCAAAGGTAAAGGTTGATGGAACAAATGGGCCAAACAAATCAAAACCGAAGGTACCTGTGAGAGAAACACTGACATTGAAAAGCCCTAACGGACGTACTGAAACAAAGAAAGAATGCAAGGGTGGTTTCAAGCCAAGGCACACTACTGTTGTGAAGCGTCGGAACGATACTGATTATGCAAAGGAAATCCGTCCAGCGCAAGCTCTGCGAAGTAGTTCTTCATTGGTCAAGCAACAGAGTGCGAGGGAACGATCCAGGATAATGAGTAGTAAGATGAAACACAGGTACGGCAAGGAAAATAATTCGAAAGGTTTCTTGGCGGGAGATTTGGTACTGTTATACAATCCTCACCGGCGGAAAGGTGTTCCATCCAAATTTCGGTGCAGTTGGGAAGGCCCGTACAAGGTTGTGAAGAAGATCAGTGATACCATCTACCGCATACAAAGCATTGAGAAACCACGGAGTAGAAGAGTGGTACATTTGGCGATGCTAGCAGCGTTTAGATCGAGAGATTTGTCTGATCGGGACGATCAGACTTAGGTGGAGGGCAGTGTCACGGATATTAGCATCCCTAAGCTATACCATCACTAAGGCGATGCTAAGCGATGTTTACGTCAATAATCAAATCATGTATACACATATATAAGGCAGCCGAGAGATGTCACACACAGATGCATTTACTTATACGCCTATGTGTGTGCGAGAGACTGTAAACTACAAACTCGCATACATCTGAGAGACGCTGAAAAGTAGAAAATTGTAAACAAGTAGAAACTATATGAGAACTATAAACACTCGAAATAGTTGGTAAGTTCTGGAAATAGAAGAGCCTAGATGTATGCAGCGTAAACTATAAAAGCGGCACAAGCGAGTAAAATGGAATTCAGTTTGATTTGAGTTGTCAAGCAGTTGCGATTAAGACGATATCTAGCGAGCAATAGCAGTATTATTTTGAATAGTAGAGTTTCATTGAGCTATCAATCAGTGTGGTTATTAAGCAAGCTATTCGTTGCACAGTTTGTTATTGTGAAGTACTTTAATAAAGGCCATTTTGCATTATTACAAATTTGAGTTATTTATTCAACAGTTTAGTGATTCGAACTTAGCAGAGGATTGCAAATAAGAGGATTTGCAAGTAAATTCGTTACAATATGTACATATTTTTATACTCAGTTGAGCAGAGCTCACAGAGTATATTAACTTTGCTTGGATAACGGTTGGTTGTACAGGTATAAAGGAATCGAAATAGATATAGACTTCCATATATCAAAATCATCAGTATCGAAAAAAAATTCGATTGAGCCATGTCCGTCCGTCCGTCCGTCCGTCTGTCCGTTAACACGATAACTTGAGTAAATTTTGAGGCATCTTGATGAAATTTGGTATGTAGGTTCCTGGGCACTCATCTCAGATCGCTATTTAAAATGAACGATATCGGATAATAACCACGCCCACTTTTTCGTTATCGAAAATTTCGAAAAATTGAAAAAGTGCGATAATTCATTACCAAATACGGATTAAGCGATGACACTTGTTAGGTGAGTTGTACTTATGACGCAGAATAGAAAATTAGAAAAATTTTGGACAATGGGCGTGGCACCGCCCACTTTTAAAAGAAGGTAATTTAGAAGTTTTGCAAGCTGTAATTTGGCAGTCGTTGAAGATATCATGATGAAATTTGGCAGAAACGTTACTCTTATTACTATATGCCTGCTTAATAAAAATTAGCAAAATCGGGGAACGACCACGCCCACTTTAAAAAAAAAATTTTTTTTAAATTCAAATTTTAAAAGAAAAGTTAATATATTTACAGTATATAAGTAAATTATGTCAACATTCAACTTCAGTAATGATATGTTGCAACAAAATACAAAAATAAAAGAAAATTTCAAAATGGGCGTGGCTCCGCCCTTTTTCATTTAATTTGTCTGGTATACTTTTAATGCCATAAGTCGAACAAAAATTTACCAATCCTTATGAAATTTGGTAGAGGCTTAGATTCTAGGACGATAACTGTTTTCTGTGAAAGAGGGCGAAATCGGTTGAAGCCACGCCCAGTTTTTATACACAGTCGACGGTCTGTCCTTCCGCTCGGCCGTTAACACAATAACTTGAGCAAAAATCGATATATTTTTACTAAACTCAGTTCACGTACTTATCTGAACTCACTTTGTATTGGTGTAAAAAATAGCTGAAATCCGACTATGACCACGCCCACTTTTTCGATATCAAAAATTACGAAAAATGAAAAAAATGCCATAATTATATACCAAATATGAAAAAAGGGATGAAACATGGTAATTGTATTGGTCTATTGACGCAAAATATAACTTTAGAAAAAAAACTTGGTAAAGGGGGTGTGACCCCTACCATATTAAGTAGAAGAAAATGAAAAAGTTTTGCAGGGCGAAATCAAAAGCCCTTGGAATTTTGGAAGGAATACTGTTCGTGGTATTACATATATAAATAAATTAGCGGTACCCGACAGATGACGTTCTGGATCACCCTGGTCCACATTTTGGTCGATATCTCGAAAACGCCTTCACATATACAACTAAGGGCCACTCCCTTTTAAAACCCTCATTAATACCTCTAATTTGATACCCATATCGTACAAACACATTCTAGAGTCACCCCTGGTCCACGTTTATGGCGATATCTCGAAAAGGCGTCGACATATAGAACTAAGGCCCACTCCTTTTTAAAATACTCATTAACACCTTTCATTTGATACCCATATCGTACAAAAAATTCTATAGTCACCCCTGGCCCACCTTTATGGCGATATCTCGAAAAGGCATCCACCTATAGAACTAAGGCCCACTCCCTTTTAAAATAGTCATTAACACCTTTCATTTGATACCGATATCGTACAAACAAATTCTAGATATATCACCTATAGAACTAAGGCCCACGCCCTTTTAAAATACTCATTAACACCTTTCGTTTGATACCCATATTGTATAAACGCATTCTAGAGTCAACGCTGGTCCACTTTTATAACGATATTCCGAAAAGGCGTCCACCTATAGAACTAAGGCTCACTTCCTTTTAAAATACTCATTAACACCTTTCATTTGATACCCATATAGTACAAACAAATTCTAGAGTCACTCCTGTTCCACCTGTATGGCGATATCTCGAAAAGGCCCGCGCCCTCTTAAAATACTCATTAACATCTTTCATTTGATACTCATATCGTACAAACAAATTCTAGAGTCACCCCTGGTCCATCTTTATGGCGATATCTCGAAAAGGCGTCCATCTATAGAACTTAGGCCCATGCCCTTTTAAAATACTCATTAATACCTTTCATTTGATACCCATATCGTACAAAATAAATTCTAGAGTCACCCCTGGTCCACTTATTATAGAACTTAGGCCCACTCCCTTTTAAAATTATCATTAAAACATTTCATTTGATACCCATATCGTACAAACAAATTCTAGAGTCAGGCCTGGTCCACCTTTATGGCGATATCCCTAAATGGCGTCCATATATAGAACTATGGCCCACTTCCTCTTACTCTTTAATACCTCCCATTTGATACACATGCCATACAAACACATTCCAGGGTTACCCTAGGTTCTTTTTACAACATGGTGATTTTCCCTTACTTTGTCTCCACAGCTCTCAACTGAGTATGTAATGTTCGGTTACACCCGAACTTAGCCTTCCTTACTTGTTTTAACATACATTTACTGACACATAGGGGTAGTGAAATCAATTACAAATGTGCGAGGGTATTAAGTCATTCTACGACTATTTTAATACTCGTAGTGGGCGATAATAAAACACTTATCATGCCAATTTCTTAATTGGGCTTAACATGCCTGCTACATCCTTCGACCATTCAACTTTTTCATTTAAAATTAGAAAGTTTTGAGATGGGTTTGCCATGGTAGCATGGCTCAATTATATGGTTGGCTCATCTCATCATTTTGAGTGAGGCGACACATACCATTCGCTGCGTTATTTAACTTCGGCAGTACATTTATATGTATGGATGTATGTATGCATTTTCATATCATATCAGCTTGACATAAGTATGTACATATGGACATATGTAAAAATATTGAAAATTTCCTTAAAATTATTAAACAAAAGTTTTATTTTTTGGTATTTTTACATGTATAAGCTAAGGTAATCCTGGGATGTGTTTGTACAATATGGCTATCAAATGGAAGCTGTTTATGAGTACTTTGATACGGGGAATTTTTTGTGCCCCTGGGTGACTAGGGTCTCGAGATATAGGCCAAAACGTGGACCCGGGTACCCCTAGACAGTGTTTACACAGTATGGATATCAAATGAAAGCCGTTGATGAGTGCTTTAATACAGGGTAGTTTTCATACCCATTGGTGGCTAGGGTCTAGACATATAGGCCAAAACGTGGATCAGGGTAACACTAGGATGTGTTTTTACATTATGGGTATCAAATTGAAGCTGTTGATGTGTGCTTTAGTACAGAATATTTTTTATACCGCTGGGTGACTACGGTCTCGAGATATAGGCCAAAACGTGGACCCGGATACCCCTAGAATGTTAGTGTAATATGGATATCAAATGAAAGCTGTTTCTGAGGGCTTTAAAGTAATTTTCATTGCGATATTCGATTTAGTCGCATCGACCTGGCAATACTGATAAATATGCATGCGGAACCGAAATAAAGACATGAATTAATAATACCCACATAACTATTTACATACGTATTGTTCGATTTGCCTGAAATTTGGTATATAAATTTGTCTATATTAGTATTTACGATCCTCTTTTACGGGAAGTAGATCAGAGACGGACTGGGCTTAGGACTAGGACTGGGACTGAGACTCGGGGTGGGACTGTGGCTCAGAATGGGACTGGAACAAAATACATACCATCCTCTGGGACTGGCAATAAGGGATGAAGAAGAGTGAGAAGAACTTGAGGGAAGAGAAAAGAGGGTAGGAGAAGGAGACTGAGAAAGAGATAAAGTGAGAAGAAGATAGAGATAGATGAAGCGATAAAGATGGAGGGAGGAGTGAATAAAAGGATTAAGAAAAATTGAAGAGGGAGGAGTGCAGAGTTAGATGGAAGAAGCCTATTAAAATGTATGCAGATAGACCAAATTTAAGGCAGAACCATGTCTGCCGGGTCTGCTAGTAATATTAATAAATTGGCACAATATACCTCCGTTTAGATCTAGTCAGTGCTCTTTCCGAATTTTGGTAGAGCGAGGTATTCAATTTAATTCCTACCGATTGCCTCCATATGACCCCTGAACATCACTTACATAGTGAGGCCAAAGAGCTCAACATTAAAAAGCATAACGAAATGCTGAACACGCAATTTTTGCTAAATTGTAACAAACCGTGACACCCAAGCAAACAATGATCTAGCACCGCCTCCAAGAGGGTTAAGGGAACTTTTCCATAAGCAGTATGATGAGATCCGGCACCTGCCAACACAGCCGTTTTAACCAAACAAGCATAAGAAGGCCCTAGGCACACACAGAAGGTAAACAAACGCATTTGCCAGAATGTGCCCGGTCAACCCTGTTATCAATATACAATACCCTACTATTGCAGAAAAAAAGCACACTACCAAGGGAGACATGATACCGTAACAGTCTAAATTCTTACTTGTCCAGAATCCAACCTGCATGCGATACATATTTTCAATTGTAATGAGAACCTACGCCTCTAACACCAATGTCCCTATGGTCCGCACCTGTTGAAACCGCTAGTTTCCTTGGACTTCCGCTAGAGGGCTTTGATGACAATTTGTGAGTGGGAGCACCCAATGAATGGGGCGAAGCAATATATGCCACGCCCCCTACATACCAAAATTACCCCTATGCACCGAAGAACTTTATTTCCAAAAAATTAGTCTACATTTCATACAAATCAGCTAAACGATGTGTCCAAAAATTTGCGAGGACTTTTCTCAGACATTCTGTCACTAAAGCCGTATCTCAGCGATCTCATTAACTAAGTCGTATCTCAAGAGAACAATTTAAAAGGCTGTAACTGAAAAAATAATTTTACTGTCAAAAATCGCAAGGGGCTTAAATTAGTAAACCAGAATATAGATTCTTAAGTATTCTATGGTGTAGCTAAGCGTTTAAGTCATTTACGAACAGCGAAAAGGAATAAAACTAAATTTAATTCATATCTCTTCTGCCAAAATAATAATTTTAAAAACCTTCCTGAGATACACATTTAATGATGACTTTCCCCAGGTACGGCATTTTAAAAAGAATATCCGAAATTCGCCCTTGTTAACAAAGTTTTAAGTTAATACCTTTCTCTTACGATAGGCCGATATATGTAGGTAGATTTTGATAATCAAAGCAGAGCATTTTTCCAAGGCGGATTTCGAAGAAAAAATTTAGTACTAAGGCTGTGTGCGAGTTTGCCTAAATTGCTACCTAAATACACAAAAAACCTAAATCACTGGAAACTGTCGGCAAGGCAGTGCAAAAGAAAAAATTTAGAATTTTTTTGGGCATAATTTTCAATCTAAATATATTGTTTTTAAAATTTTGTATGCAAATAAAAAACGTTTGCCCATTCATTAAAAGTACCAGATATATCAGAGGACGAGGATTCATGCTGCGCTTAATGTCCGATCGTTTGTTGAAGATCAAGAAGTGGTGGTCTCGAATGGATTCGCGCTGATATGAGCGGCACAAGAATCGAATTTTTATTATCAAATATGGATCACAATCTGCACATACCATTTTGGTAGACGTGTATACTAATTGGTCCAATATACATATGTAGGTTATTGGTGGCATGCATAATCGTAGTTAGATCCACTTTAAATGTTGGCAAACGTCCCCGTCCCTGGCATCTGCTCCACGCCACGACGTTAGGCAAAAACACCCATATAAGCTGGAGCTACTGCCCTTGTCTTGCTATCCAGTAAGACTAACCGTAGATCTCCCTTGACCGCTGGCCTGTCTAAGTATTCAAAACCACTGCAAACACCATAAAGTTAAATATCTAAATATTTGAAATTTTGCTTTTGTAGCACTTTGCATTTTTCGTGTTGTTGTCATCAACAACGCAATCACTAAGAAGATTTTGTGAAACATCACAGCCAAGGTTGACCTATTTATGTCACTGCTTTTGCTGGAACTAGAGTCTAACAGCTGATTAAAGCTTCAGTGCATTGGGAGGCATCGGAAAGCAATTCTTGCCAACACTAACAGTTGAAAGGGCTGGGCATCTGTAGGCTGACAGAAACAGAACGTCCCTTTGCTCACCATCCTTACGTTAAGGAACATTTATATGTCAACATTAGTCTTTTAGTATAACTTCACTGTTATGTTTTTGTTTCAACTACAATCTGAATATTCGTATGTATGCACGTAAGCAATGAGATTAAATGCATACAGGAATTCCCACTGCGTTGCTATAATTCGAGCTGTCGGCGTGTAACAACTAACTTTGCTTTGACCAGAGTTTAATCATCTACATTTGTCTTTTCTGTATCTACTCATATACATAGTGCATCTGTTCCTTTGTGCTCGGAATTTTTTTTAACTTTAATAAAATGCGAAAATCCGCATAATGGAAAAATGCCACCAATAATGAAATGCCACTACAATGAAAACATGAGATAGCTAAGTACTATCAGTCATTGAACTACATCGATAAGCTGTTTATAATCTGTGTTGTTTTTAAAAGTGTGTTGACATCCCTGAATAGTTGCATAGGTTTCATTTGAAAATGGCATCATCCACAAAAACGTAGAAGCCTGAAAGCTGTATACAACCTGGGCCAGTACTACGCGTTAAGATCCGTAATCGAAACTAATTTTTTAAATCATAATAGCTGTGAAATGGTGGATTGGATTTATGGCATATGTGAACTAGCGACAAATAGTACTCTTGAGATCCATAACTTATTACAATTTTAAGAAATAGTTTGAAAGTTGCATAGTTATCACTTGAGTGGCCCGGTTTCACGAAATATGAAATTGGAATCAAAGGGAATTATAACTTTTATCGGATAACGAAATAACGAACCTATAAAGATTTAGGGAGGTTAAGCAATCCATACCATGGCGTATACGTAACATTGATTTTCTTTCATTCAGCATTACTGCTCTCTCCGTGATAAAAACACTACAAGCTTAAACAGTTCTCTCTTCTGATCAGTTATTACTTGTTTTTAATTTTTGCGTTATATAATATTTAAAAATCATTCTCCAAACAAAAAAATAAAAAAAAAATAAAAAGAAAATAAAAAATTTTAAGCATTTCCTTTATATAAATGGACAAAACTCATGTGTCCTTATATAAAGACATATTCTTGCTGAACTTTGATTTTGAAACTTTGACATAGAAATTGTAAAAATATTTATGTGAAATATATAAGTGGAGCGCACATTACTTTGATTGGAAAGTTGGTTGTTGGAACTGATTTCGATGTGCCAAATGGGTATCGAGACTGTTTGAGAATACTTCCATTTGAATCAGATCATAGCGCGATTGAATTAAATATAATGTAAGATCATACCGTACTCAATTGTCAATTATCTGAGAAGTTTAATTATGACAAAATTGATGTAAAAATATTCAGTGATGTTCTTTCAAACAAACTTATGGAATATAATTTACCAATTAATGGTAATGGCCAGAAAAAGAAATCGATTTTAGTATCACAAGTCACAGAATATTCTTGATCCTGTAGAGGGAAAAAGCGCTTGCGCCGTGCTATTTATAGATGCATTGATCCGCAACGTAAGACCACACTCTAAGCTATAGCTCGAAACTTAACTAAAATGATTAAATACAATTGGACGGAAACAAATATTGCTCTAACTATTTTGCGAAAATACGAATTTCTTCCCCTTTTTTGCATTGTCTCGGTGTCTTAACCTATATGTGAAGTTTCACGTTTGTAGCTCAATGAGAATGCGGACAAACTTTCAACCGACCTAATGTAAGGGAAATGAAAAATAAACGAAGTAGAGTATTCGAGTATGTTTTTGTTTGAGAAAAACATAAACATGTATGTTTGCAATTGAGAAATTTGAATTTTTTTCATAGCGGAAAAGTCACTAATGTTAGAAACGGTTATACCTAGTAGGTATTTTTATCACCGCTCCCTTCATGTGATATGATTTATTTTGTCATTTGTTCTCTGCACCGTCTCCTTCATCATGTATATATATGTATACATATTAACTTATATCTCCGCGAGCCACTCATCCTTTAATCCTCTAAGTGACTAAGCGTCAAATAAATACCTTTTGTTAGATTGCATAAACCTTCTTGCATAGATACTTAGCTTTTTCTAATCCCAACAAGCGCATTTGCTTGCGGCTTTGACAAACTGTTCGTGGCAAACTTTCAATGCCATCAATTGTCTTACTCGATTGTTCATAGTAAAGTTACGTTGTAAAGTTGATTGTTTGTTGACGTGATTGAAGATTGCTCCATTTTGTTGCTTTTGTGTTACTTAATATTGTTATTTCAATATATGAATGTGCCCATGATTGTGTGTATGTGCTCATTTATCTCTTTGCATTTGTATTGAGTAACAAATTTATTAATAATAATATATTTAATATAATCAGATGTTCCTTTGAAGTGCCGCAGGATAGCAATAAGTAAACAATCCCACCTCGCGGATTTGTTCTGTTTTCCACATTCTCGTGCTATCGCTTTTATATTTGTTTAATTCTGATGAGCAATGCTATTGTTTTACCTTGGTTTTTCTTGCAGCATACATTGCGTTTAAAAATTAAAATCTGTTCCCATGATTATTTTTGTTGCATTAAAATAAGAATTCAAAATTATTAAAAAACAAGTAAGGAAGGCTAAGTTCGGGTGTAACCGAACATTACATACTCAGTTGAGAGCTATGGAGACAAAATAAGGAAAATCACCATGTAGGAAAATGAACCTAGGGTAACCCTGGAATGTGGTTGTATGACATGTGTATCAAATGGAAGGTATTAAAGAGTATTTTAAGAGAGAGTAGGCCATAGTTCTATGGATGGACGCCATTTAGGGATATCGCCATGAAGGTGGACCAGGGCTGACTCTAGAATTTGTTTGTACGATATGGGTATGGAATGAAAGGTGTTACTGAGCATTTTAAGAGGGAGTGGGCCTTAGGTCTATCGGTGGACGCCTTTTCGAGATATCGCCATTAAGGTGGACCAGGGGTGACTCTAGAATGTGTTTGTACGATATGGGTATCAAATGAAAGGTGGTAATGAGTACTTTAAAAGGGAATGGGCTTTAGTTCTATAGGTGAACGCCTTTTCGAGAAATCGCCATAAAAGTGGACCAGGGGTGACTCTAGAATATGTTTGACCGATATGGGTATCAAGTGAAAGCTGTTAATGAGTATTTTGAAAAGGAGTGATCCTTAGTTCCATAGGTGGACGCCGTTTCGAGATATCGCCATAAAGGTGGACCAGGGGTGTCTCTAGAATGTGTTTGTACGATATGGGAATCAAATGAAAGGTGTTACTGAGCATTTTAAGAGGGAGCGGGCATTAGGTCTATAGGTGGACGCCTTTTCGAGATATCGCCATTAGGGTGGGCCAGGGGTGACTCTAGAATGTTTGTACGATATGAGTATCAAACGAAAAGTGTTACTGAGCATTTTAAGAGGGAGTGGGCATTAGGTCTATAGGTGGACGCCTTTTCGAAACGTCGCCATTAGGGGTGACTCTAGAATGTGTTTGTATGATATGGGTATCAAATGAAAGATGGTAATGAGTATTTTAAAAGGGAGTAATCCTTAGTTCTATAGGTGGACGCCTTTTCGAGATATCGCCATAAAGGTGGACCAAGGGTGACTCTAGAATGTTTGTACGATATGGGTATCAAACGAAAGGTGTTACTGAGCATTTTAAGAGGGAGTGGGCATGAAGTCTATAGGTGGACGCCTTTTCGAGATATCGTCATTAGGGTGGGCCAGGGGTGACTCTAGAATGCGTTTGTACGATATGGGTATCAAACGAAAGGTGTTACTGAGCATTTTAAGAGGGAGTGGGCATTAGGTCTATAGGTGGACGCCTTTTCGAGATATCGCCATTAGGGTGGGCCAGGGGTGACTCTAGAATGTTTGTACGATATGGGTATCAAACGAAAGGTGTTACTGAGCATTTTAAGAGGGAGTGGGCATTAGGTCTATAGGTGGACGCCTTTTCGAGATATCGCCATTAGGGTGGGCCAGGGGTGACTCTAGAATGTTTGTACGATATGGGTATCAAACGAAAGGTGTTACTGAGCATTTTAAGAGGGAGTGGGAATTAGGTCTATAGGTGGACGCCTTTTCGAGATATCGCCATTAGGGTGGGCCAGGGGTGACTCTAGAATGTGTTTGTACGATATGGGTATCAAATGAAAGGTGGTAATGAGTATTTTAAAAGGGAGTAATCCTTAGTTCTATAGGTGGACGCCTTTTCGAGATATCGCCATTAGGGTGGGCCAAGGTTAATCTAGAATGTGTTTGTACGATATGGGTATCAAATGAAAGGGGGTAATGAGTATTTTAAAAGGGAGTAATCCTTAGTTCTATAGGTGGACGCCTTTTCGAGATATCGCCATAAAGGTGGACCAAGGGTGACTCTAGAATGTTTGTACGATATGGGTATCAAACGAAAGGTGTTACTGAGCATTTTAAGAGGGAGTGGGCATGAAGTCTATAGGTGGACGCCTTTTCGAGATATCGTCATTAGGGTGGGCCAGGGGTGACTCTAGAATGTGTTTGTACGATATGGGTATCAAACGAAAGGTGTTACTGAGAATTTTAAGAGGGAGTGGGCATTAGGTCTATAGGTGGACGCCTTTTCGAGATATCGCCATTAGGGTGGGCCAAGGGTGACTCTAGAATGTTTGTACGATATGGGTATCAAACGAAAGGTGTTACTGAGCATTTTAAGAGGGAGTGGGCATGAAGTCTATAGGTGGACGCCTTTTCGAGATATCGCCATTAGGGTGGGCCAGGAGTGACTCTAGAATGTTTGTACGATATGGGTATCAAACGAAAGGTGTTACTGAGAATTTTAAGAGGGAGTGGGCATTAGGTCTATAGGTGGACGCCTTTTCGAGATATCGCCATTAGGGTGGGCCAAGGGTGACTCTAGAATGTTTGTACGATATGGGTATCAAACGAAAGGTGTTACTGAGCATTTTAAGAGGGAGTGGGCATTAGGTATATAGGTGGACGCCTTTTCGAGATATCGCCATTAGGGTAGGCCAGGGGTGACTCTAGAATGTGTTTGTACGATATGGATATCAAATTAAAGGTATTAATGAGGGTTTTAAAAGCGAGTGGCCCTTAGATGTTTATGTGAAGGCGTTCTCGCGATATCGACCAAAATGTGGACCAGGTGATACAGAAAATCATCTGTCGGGTACTGCTAATATATTTATATGTGCAATACCACTAACAGTATTCCTGCTAAGATTCCAAGTGCTGTTGATTTCGCCTTGTAGAACTTTTTCATTTTCTTCTACTTAATATGGTAGGTGTCACACCCATTTTACAAAGTTTTTTCCAAAGTTTTATTTTGCGTCAATAAACCAATCCAGTTACCATGTTTCATCCCTTTTTTCGTATTTGGTATAGAATTATGACATTTTTTTCATTTTTCGTAATTTTCGATATCGATAAAGTGGGCGTGGTTATGGTCGGATTTCGGCCATTTTTTATACCAAGATAAAGTGAATTCAGATAAGTACGTGGGCTAAGTTTAGTAAAGATATGTCGGTTTTTGCTCAAGTTATTGTGTTAACGGCCGAGCGGAAGGACAGACGGTGGACTGTGTATAAAAACTGGGCGTGGCTTCCACCGATTTCGCCCATTTTCACAGAGAACAGTTACCGTCATAGAGTCTATGCCCCTACCAAATTTGAGAAGGATTGGTAAATTTTTGTTCGACTTATGGCATTAAAAGTATTCTAGACAAACTAAATGAAAATGGGTGGAGCCACGCCCATTTTGAAATTTTCTTTTATTTTTGTATTTTGTTGCATCATATCATTACTGGGGTTGAATTTTGACTTAATTTACTTATATACAGTAAAGATATTAAATTTTTTGTTAAAATTTGAATTTAAAAAATTTTTGTTTTAAAAAGTGGGCGTGTTCTTCATCCAATTTTGCTAATTTTTATTTAGCACATATATAGTAATAGTAGTAACGTTCCTGCTAAATTTTATCAGGATATCTTCAACGACTGCTAAATTACAGCTTGCAAAACTTTTAAATTACCTTCTTGTAAAAGTGGGCGGTGCCACGCCCGTTGTCCAAAATCTTACTAATTTTCTATTCTGCGTCATAAGGTCAACCCATCTACCAAGTTTCATCGGTTTAACCGCCTTTGGCAATTAATTATCGCATTCTTTCGGTTTTTCGAAATTTTCGATATCGAAAAAGTGGGCGTGGTTATAGTCCGATATCGTTCATTTTAAATAGCGATCTGAGATGAGTGCCCAGGAATCTACGTACCAAATTTCATCAAGATACCTCAAAATTTACTCAAGTTATCGTGTTAACGGACGGACGGACGGACGGACGGACATGGCTCAATCAAATTTTTTTTCGATACTGATGATTTTGATATATGGAAGTCTATATCTATCTCGATTCCTTTATACCTGTACAACCAACCGTTATCCAATCAAAGTTAATATACTCTGTGAGCTCTGCTCAACTGAGTATAAAAATAGGGGGATGCAAAGCAGAATTATTTCCCAAAATAAAAAATAATTCTTTTTATTTTTAACCTCCTTTCAGTTCATTTTAATTAGCCATACGAAGTCGATTAGAGTGCGCTGGGTCATCGAGGTCTTGAAAATTAAACGAACTGGTGCATTGAAATGAAAATTGTTTTCAGTATGGATTAGTGTTTTCAATTTATTAACAAATTATCGGCACCTTATCAATTATTTATCGTAAAGTTATATATTTTTATCGAAAGTTATCGATTTATTATCGAAAATTTATCGATTCGGTATCAAAAAGCTATCTTTTTGATATTAAAATGTTGTCAACTTCTTATCGGAGTGTTACCAATTTGTTATAGGATACTCATCGAATTGCCCTCACTATAGCAGGCACCTTGTCGTTGGTGTGAGGGCTTAGCCCAACTCCATAGCGCCCGACTATGGGGATGAGCGGTTAGGAGACTGCATCTACGCCGTTGCGCTTCATGGGAGGAAGAGAAAAAGCACCGAGAGGCAATAGGCAGCGATCGGCTGAACCGAACAAGCCTGCTTTTAAGATCCAGAGGGGGAGGGTGAAGGCCACAATCCAAGAACAAGGAGGCGAACTAGCCGGAATGACAGGAACCAAATCTCAAAATCTGTAAAGCAGATCGAAGGGGGAAATATAAGTACTGGGAAGCCATGTACCTCAAAAGCTGTAATACAGGAAGAGGAAGGCAATAATGGGCTGCGAAGCAAAGACAGAGATGTTAATAAGATAAATGGCGATAACAATCACACTCTAGCTTACTCGATGATACTAAAGGGAGCTAACACTGAGACTCCGCTTTTCATCGAGAAGAAGATGAGCGAAGTTGCGAAGCAGTCCCTGACTGTGGCATTGCTGCATCCCCAATGGGCAGATATAAACCGAAAGGTGGAGATCCATAGAAGGGAAGCTGATCAGTATCATGATCAAAATGATGCATGATGAACCGAACAGATCGCTACCAGCCTTCGAAACAGCTGGATGGCACAATGGTGTTAAACTGATGACCTGCACAAATAACTCGACTTTAGAATGACTGCAGAGAATTGTTCAAGACCTTCAAAAATAAGAAGGCCCAAGGTGGAAGGTGGTGGATAGAGCACTGATCTCCACGATACATTAACATGCTTTAGCGGCAGAACCCGAAAATACCAACACTGGATTGGTAGGTAATCCACGTATGCCGACCCGAGGAGGGGAGCCAGTACTACATCCTCCAAATTAATAAGGAATCGGAGGATCTCTTGCACTCACAGCGTGGGAAAATATTCTGGGGAAAGATTGTCCTTTATGCGCCTTAAAAGAGGAGACCTCAGGACAATAACCCCAATACGCTAACAGCAGGGGAGGTGGAAAAGGACCTCGAGGACCTGAAAGTAGCGGCAAATGACGGGGGCAGAGGTGCACGAGCAAATCAATGATGCTGGGAAACTTAAGAAAAAACAAAACTTGCTAAGGGCAGGAGAGGTGGAAAAGGACCACGAGGACCTGGAAGTAGCAGGAAAATCCAAGGGTATAAGCGTAAGGTCGGAGGTATTGGAAGTGGATGAACAGTTCAATGATGCTGCGAGTCTAGCAAAGACGCTTCGTTCAGGGACCTCCAGACTCGGAAAACAGCGGAAAAAACCCATTGCGTGAGCGCAGTGACGGATAATTTGGAGGGAGACAAGCAGCTCAATGTCGCTGCGGGTCTTACCGATAAACCTCCAACACAGTAAAGTGGCATCAAGCTAGCTCCTCCTCTCTTGAGGAGGGTTCGTTTTATGTGAATACGCATCACAGCGTATGGGGAGGGGACGATATTAATGATAGAGGTGAGTCCCTTTTTTGTTACATACGACAGAGTATTCTACAGGTGGCCAACAGGGATGGCGTACCCACATATGCTGGCCCTACGTCAAGCAATGTGCTTGATATAACATTGAGCTCTGAGCAGGATAAATCGGGGCATGAATGGAGATTCCTTGACAGGATATCATTCTCAGATCATGCATATATCAGCTTCCCCCTAAAGAGGACAGAGAAGGGGAAACCCTTTAGAAACCCTAGGACAACGGACTGGTACAAATTTCAGCAATGTGTATAAGGAAGACTGGGGCAGCCTAAAGAGGTTGCCACCGTAGAGGAGTTGGAGGAGTTCAATAACTTCTTATCAAAGGCGCTGACAACTGCGTACAACGGAGCTTGTCCTTTGAGAATATTCAAGGGAAAAGTCTTCTTAGAGAGAGATCTGTTGAGGATTTATAAACATGAAATCAACAGGTCAAAGCGGGTTTCATGGAAGAATTTCTGTGCCGACATAGAATGCTCCAGCGAAACGGCGTGACTGAAGAAAGTCCTATCTTAAGGAGATGTTGTCCAGGGACTCATAAAAAAGGACGACGGGGAATGGTCACACTATAGTGAAGAGTTCCTTGAGGCACTACTTAACACACACTTCCCATCAGGAGATGATGCGGAAGTGTTATGTAACCACGTCTACAGTCCTAATACGGAGCGAGAGGTATAAGGATTTCTGACATATACCAATGGGCAATAAAAATATAAATGTTCAAATCGCCGGGCCCAGATGGGATATTACCTGCTATGCTGCAGATGGGCGGTGGATCGATTATAGAATTGCTAGGAATAATTTTTGAGTAGTCTTCATACCGAAAGCTAGAAAAGCCAGTCATCTGCATCCGAAATAGTACAGGCCTATTATTTTGACATCTTTTTTACTCAAAACCCTAGGCGGCCACCGTGGTGTGATGGTAGCGTGCTCCGCCTATCACACCGTATGCCCTGGGTTCAACTCCCGGGCAAAGCAACATCAAAATTTTAGAAATAAGGTTTTTCAATTAGAAGAAAATTTTTCTAAGCGGGGTCGCCCCTCGGCAGTGTTTGGCAAGCGCTCCGGGTGTATTTCTGCCATGAAAAGCTCTCAGTGAAAACTCATCTGCCTTGCAGATGCCGTTCGGAGTCGGCATAAAACATGTAGGTC